>NW_027597001.1:0-114780 GCF_964194155.1 Cetorhinus maximus | reverse complement strand
GGGTGGGCTGGGTGTTGGGGGCGGGGCTGGGTGTTGGGGGTGGGCTGGGTGTTGGGGGCGGGGCTGGGTGTTGGGGCGGGGCTGGGTGTTGGGGCAGGGCTGGGTGTTGGGGCGGGGCTGGGTGTTGGGGGGCGGGGCTGGGTGTTGGGGGGCGGGGCTGGATGTTGGGGCAAGGCTGGGTGTTGGGGGGCGGGGCTGGGTATTGGGGGTGGGGTGGGGCATTGGGGGGGCTGGGCATGGGGCGGGGCTGGGTGTTGGGCGGGGCTGTGTTGGGGGGGCGGAGCTGGGCATTGGGGGCGGGGCTGGGCATTGGGGGTGGGGCTGGGCATTGGGGGTGGGGCTGTGTGTTGGGGGCGGGGCTGGGTGTTGGGGGCAGGGCTGGGTGTTGGGGGCGGGGCTGGGTGTTGGGGGTGGGCTGGGTGTTGGGGGTGGGGCTGGGTGTTGGGGGTGGGGCTGGGTGTTGGGGGCGGGGCTGGGGGTGGGGATGGGTGTTGGGGGCGGGGCTGGGTGTTGGGGGCGGGGCTGGGTGTTGGGGGATGAGAGAAGTAGCTGGGAAGTTTTCCTGATTCACATTGTCCCATCAGGGAGGCCCTAAGGAGCCCCCCACCACCCCACCCCCCCAACCGCCCCAAACTACCCCCCCACCACCCCCACTCATCCCCACCCACCCCCACCCTGAAGCCCCCCACCCCCCCACCAACCCCCCACCCACCCCCAACTCCACCACCCCCACCCCCCACCAAACCCCACACCCCCCACCCCGAACCCCCCCCACCCCTCCACCACCCCCACCCCAACCCCCCACCCCCAACCCCCCAATCCACCCCAAACCACCACCCACCCCCCAGAACCACACACCCCACCCCACAGCCCATCCCCTCTGCCCAGTTGAAGCTGAGACCTAAGCAATGGCAAGCGCTTTGAGTGTAAACATGGCCCCTTCAATCCATCGCCAGAGAACAGGCCATTCTGCCCAACCAGCCCCTGCTGTACCTTTACAGGCTGGGGAGGGGAATGACAGGTGGAAGGCCTATGGCAGGCTCTTCAGGGGTGAGGCAGAGATGAACCTTTCAGGATTACACTGTCACTGTAATTAAAGCTTACAAGAGAACTAATTACAGGATTGAAAACGCTGTTAAAAATCTGATTTGTGATTCTTTGGAACTGGCAATGTTCCGATGTTGGAAGGTTCTGTCAGATTGCCACGATATTCAGAACAAACATCCCCCTCGACAGAGACAGAAGGGGATCTGAAACTACCCCCCTTTTATATTTTATGGAGGTCACTCAGGTGAAGCTGTCACAGTTCTCAGGCCGGCTGCCAGTGCCCGATTCCTGGCGGGCAGTGCCACTCCGGACAGGGTATGGCACAGGCACCACCTGTCCACACACAAACACCTTCATGCCCGGAATCGATCGTTCTGACGGTGCCACTGAGCGGGCAGCTCCCGGGCACAGGGCCCACACTGACACTCACAGCGCCACGACAGAGGGAGTGCAGCACTGTCTGAGGTCCCGTGTTCTGGATGAGATGTTAAAGCGAGGAAATTGGCTGCCCTCACCAGTGGAGTCAAAAGTGCCACAGCCGCCATTTCATGAGCAGGAGATGTCCCGGCTCAAATTCGTATGATGATCGACATCCCCAGTGTGTGTAAACCTTGTGCACAGGTACAGCACGGGGTTAGATACAGAGTAAAGCTCCCTCTACACTGTCCCCATCAAACACTCCCAGGACAGGTACAGCACGGGGTTAGATACAGAGTAAAGCTCCCTCTACACTGTCCCCATCAAACACTCCCAGGACAGGTACAGCACGGGGTTAGATACAGAGTAAAGCTCCCTCTACACTGTCCCCATCAAACACTCCCAGGACAGGTACAGCACGGGGTTAGATACAGAGTAAAGCTCCCTCTACACTGTCCCATTCAAACACTCCCAGGACAGGTACAGCACGGGGTTAGATACAGAGTAAAGCTCCCTCTACACTGTCCCCATCAAACACTCCCAGGACAGGTACAGCATGGGGTTAGATACAGAGCAAAGCTCCCTCTACACTGTCCCCATCAAACACTCCCAGGACAGGTACAGCACGGGGTTAGATACAGAGCAAAGCTCCCTCTACACCGTCCCCATCAAACACTCCCAGGACAGGTACAGCATGGGGTTAGATACAGAGTAAAGCTCCCTTTACACTGTCCCCATCAAACACTCCCAGGACAGGTACAGCACGGGGTTAGATACAGAGTAAAGCTCCCTTTACACAGGCACCAACAATTAATGTTATACCCGATTAGCCTTGAGTGGACTGGGTTGAGTAGGAAGCTTGATTCCTTCAGCTATTTGGTGGTGTTGATATTGCCACAACCTTGAAACTCTTTGGGAAGGGACCGAGAGTAAAGCTCCCAATCTGTCGGCCTGTGCTGGAGTCGAATACGGCTCTCAAGATGGATGCCCGCCCTCTGACCCTGTCCTGCAGCCTCAACAATGGCCTTTTGAAGTCAGGGTTGTCAACTCTGATTGGACATCTGCCTGGAGGTGTCCTGCAGACCACCCACCTCTCACTGCCCCAGCCAATCATTCAGCCTTCTGCCCATTAGCCAATAGTTAAGTCATATTAGTGTCAAAGACAAGCCTTCACAAGAAACTGAAAGAACACATCGCTTTTTTTAACGCTTGATGTTAAAGTTTTCCTTCAGCCGTGTTCATGAGGTTGAACTTGCGTTCCTGGAGGCTCCAGGTCAGTCTTGGAGAGGAGTTGGCAACCCCTGTCCGAACATGGATTCCCTCAGCAGCTGACCCTTGACACTTTAACCCCTGAACTTCGAGGCACGGAGGGAAAGCTCTGGAAGCAACTTTGTTGGGAATTGGAGTTGCCAGGAATTGGACGCTAATCTCCAGGGCACTGGGGGGGTCGGGGTGGGGTTGGGGGGTGGGGGGTCCGGGTGGGGGTGGGGGTGGGGGGGTCGGGATGGGGTTGGGGGTGGGGGTGGGAGTGGGAGTGGGAGTTTGTTAATAAGTGAGAGGGGCTCGAGCCCCATGGTGTGGATTTTGAAGGCAGGACCTTGTGCTTTGGAAGGGTTAAGCTGGTCTCCTCGTGCCTGTGTTTTCATTCTCCTACCTTAGCCGGCTGCCAGTGTTAATGAGTGACAGTGAGGGTTTAATCTAATCTGCTCTATCCTGGATCTCATGCATATCATCGCACCATCACTGCAGCTGTGACCATGGAGTCAAGTGCTGGTCATTAACCCTCTGGGTGCTGATTCCCCTGACACGACTTGGTCCTGTTTCCCTCTTCACCCGCCTGCTCTTCTCACCCCTCTCCTCTTCCCAAGTCTTCATCCGATGAATGCTGATGGCTGGCCATCCCCTGAGCCTTGATTTTAGGCCCTGGTTGGCACCGGGCGCCTCGACGATGGCATACGCCAGACCATTCTGACTCTGTTGGCATTTTCCAGAGACCAGGCACCTTGGCTGGGTTTTGCCATTGCTTAGCCCAAGGGCACTGAGGTCAATGACTGCCTCAGTGTGATTGGTTCAATCAGCACATGCCCACTTTCTGATGATATGAAACAAAGAAGGAACTAGCCAGTGACTAAATGAGGCAAATGATTCCAATGGACCAACTTCATTCCCATCACTCCCATCGTGCACAATCCCAATGCCCCCAAACCCCTTCCCATTCACTCCCATTGTATACTATCCCAATGGGCCCAAACCCCTTCCCATTCACTCCCATTGTATACTATCCCAATGGACCCAAATACCTTCCCATTCACTCCCACTTACACAATCCCAATGCCCCCTAAACCCTTCCCATTCACTCCCACTTACACAATCCCAATGCCCCCAAACCCCATCCCATTCACTCCCATCGTGCACAATCCCAATGGACCCAAACCCCCTTCCCATTTACTCCCATCGTGCACAATCCCAATGGGCCCAAACCCCCTTCCCATTCACTCCCATCGTGCACAATCCCAGTGGACCCCAACCCCCTGCCCATTCACTCCGATTGTATACTATCCCAATGCCCCCAAACCCCATCCCATTCACTCCCACTGTACACAATCCCAATGCCCCCAAACCCCTTCCCATTCACTCCTTGTATACAAACTTATTGGATCAAACCTGCTGAATTCCATCTGCAATTCTTTCACCGCATCCTCAGATTCAATGGAAGGACCATTGAACAAACACTATTCTCCTTCTTGAAGCCAGTTACACAAGCATTCAGGCAAAACTGCAAAATCAACTTCGATGGACTGGACACTGTGTCCAGGTGGCTGAAAAGTGTCTCCCTCACCAGATCCTGTTTTCTCAAAAGGCCAACCTTCCAGAGGAGGACAAAGAAAACACTTCGAAGACACTCTGAAGCTCTCCTTAGAACGCGGCAACATTGACCTTCGATGGCTGGGAGGAGCTCGCTACCTATCGTTCAAAATGGCGACAACTTGTCCATCAAGCTGTGTCACGCATCAAGTCCCAATGGCTTCACGATGAGGCAGAGCAGCAGCAGAGAAGGAAAGAAAAGGAAACAAGCCCTGCACTCCGGGTCCCACTGCCTTCTGGGACATCCTGCCGCATGGGGCCAAAGATCTGTGGTTCAGGAATCGGCCTGTTCGGTCATGTGAGCGCCCACGGCAGGAACCCATGACCCTGAGTAAACGTCACCCTCAAATCGAGGGGCAACCAGTGACAACAAAACCCCTTCCCATTCACTTATCCCAACGGACCCAACCCTTTCCCATTCACACCTTGTACCAAATCCCAATGGATCAATCCCCTCCCCGTTCACTCCTTGTAACAATCCCAATGGATAAAAACCCTTCCCATTCACTCACATGTATACAGTGCCAGTGGACCAACTCACTTCCCATTTACTCCTCGTATTGAATCCCAATCGACTGGACCATGGACTCCCACCATAATTCAATTCCTGTCCTTAAACTAGAGGAATGATCCTGACCACATTCCATCCTTATCCATGTCTTTCTGTTCTGTATGCTGCCTATTCTCCACCCGCCGTGAGGTGTGTGGTAATCGGGTGCCATGACCCAGCTCTCTGAACTCATCGGCGACACGGTTGCCGGCTGTATACACCAAGAGGGCCCCTGGCTTGGCATTAACTGATCCTGGTTTCGTCTGCAGAGGGGGCACTGAAACTGTTCCCAGTGCCCCAGGCTAGCCAGGGGATGCAGGAAGTGGGGAGCAGGAAGCAGCAGTGCAGGAATACCACCCGGAATTCCAGCTCTCAATCGCTGGCCGGAATGGGCAAGTGCGCGGACGTGCGGGTGGGGATAGGATCGGAGCGAGGTGCCTCCTGCAGTTCAATAGTCCGCTGGCGCTATTTGGTCTCCGCGATGTGAAACAGGCTCTTGGGTGATGGCGGGGGCCCCGTGACACATCGCTGCAGCAAGCCTTCAGAAGAAGAAGAGAGGAAATTGAAGATTGGCTTGGGAGTTTTTGGTGGGGATGGGGTTGCGGTGGAGGAGGCAAGGAAATAACTCTTTAAAAAGGCAAATAACAATCCCGTCAGCTCCAGGAATGGTAGGACTGTGTATATTTCAGCACCCAAACAGTTAACATTTACAGGTTCTTTTGATAAATCAACGTTCGGCCTAGCTATGGATTTGGGGCCTGCATTCACCGTGGGCCTGTAAAATCCGGTTACCATGACAACAGGATGAATGGCGCTCATTCACCACGATTACCTGAGCAGTGAGAATGAGAGCTGGGGCTTCTGACAAGGATTGAAAAGACAAAGATGCAGATTAATAAGGAATTGTCAGCCTACATCCAGAGGGAGCGATGTAGTTGCTTAGGGTTGACGATGTTGTCAGGATGAGGAACAGCAACTGAATAACAAGGCCCGGTAGCACAGTAAGGCACCGCCATCCCATGTGGTAACCCACTTCTAACCCTATCGCTAAATATCCCGGGCTAAATAGCAAGAGCGTGTTAAAACATAAATCAAGAATTTTCATTTATACACCATCTTTCATGGACCTCGGGATCCCTCAAACCGCTTTGCAGCCAATGAAGTGCTTTGTTTTAGAAGAACAGTCACTGCTGCAATGCAGAAGACGTGGCACAGCAGGATCCCACATACAACAGCGGTAATGGTCAGATCGTCCTGTTTTAGTGAGGCTTGTCGAGGGGTAAATTCCGGGCTGGCTCTTTCGCCTACCAACGGCACCTGCGCTCCTGGGGCACCAAGCTCTGGAACACCCTCCCTGCACCTCTCCGCCGCGATCTCTCTCTCTCTCTCTCTCTCTCCTCCTTTGAAACCTGCCTCTTGGACTAAGCTTTTGGTCGTCCGTCCCTAATCTCTCCCGAGGTGGCTCAGGCTCGATTTTGTTCGTTTACGCTCCAGTGAAGCACCGTGGGACGCTTTACATACCTTAAAGGCGCTATACAAATGCAAGTTGCCCCGAGTGAGCGAGGCGGAGAGGGGTACAGGCAGGTGGGAGAGAAGGAAACATTAGGAGAGAGAGAGAGAGAGAGAGAGGGAAACGGAATGAGAGGGAGAAACAGAACAAGAGAAAAAACTCCGAGAGAAGGAGAGAGAGAGGGATGGACAAATGTAGAGAGAAGGGAAAGAAAAGGGAGACATTTTAAGCTCAATTCATAAGGGAGCTTGGGTCCCTGTAGATGTAAGTGTCATAAGATAAAAGCAAAATACTGCGGATGCTGGAAATCTAGAACAAAAACAAAAATAGCTGGAAAAACTCAGCAGGTCTGACAGCATCTGCGGAGAGGGAGACAGTTGACGTTTCGAGTCCGTATGACCCTTCATCCGAACAAAAAATATAGAAATCAGATGAAATATAAGCTGGTAGAGGAGGGGGTTGGGACAGGAGGAGCTCGATAGGGGGCCAGTGGACTGAGTTGGCACAGATCACGCCTGAGTTCCACGTTGCCAAGGGAGGAGGTCATTAATGACCCATTATTGGTCCAACAAAATAACGTGAGAGCACAGATGTGAGGGGAGGGAAAACTTTTCCACACAGCGAGTTATTCGGGTCTGGACTGCGCGGACTGGAAGTGTGGAGGAGGGGGCAGGTTTGACTGAGGCATTCAAGAGGCTATTGGGTGACGATTTGAATAGAAACACTGCGCAGGGTTTACGGGGAAAACAGTCAGGAGGCTGGCACCAAACTTAAACGCTCAGAGAGGTAGCGCAGACACGATGGGCCCAATGGCCTCCTTCCACACCGTCACGGTTCAGCGTCCTCCCCGTCACCTCCCCTCTGTCAGGCCCAGTGAACTCCAAGTGCCCTCCTGACAGGCTCGGACTCTCCTGAAGGATGAACACTGCCGCAGGGAAACCTTTCCCCTTCGATGTGGGGAATCAGCCGCCTGTTGAGCACCGTCAGCGTTGCCTGTAGGCCCCGCACAGCCTCCCGCGCGGACTTTCCCCCACAACATTTTTCCCCGGGGAAGAAATTCGCTCCTCTTCCCCTCACTGCAAACCCCCCACCCCCGCCCCCACAAATCCTGCGCTTAAATTCCCTGTCGGCTTCGCGTGAAGGTAACGGTTTAGAAGTTGTCCGGGCCGTGAGAAGGGATGGCGAGAGGGTTGAATGTGGCGCGCTTTTGTTCGCACAGGAAGTGCGCTGTACGTGCGCCATCTCGGCCCCTTCCCCGCGCCATTTGGAGGGCCCTGACCCGGCCTTCAGGCCCTCTCTGTTAAAACGAATCAGGACTGCCTGTCAGCCAATCTTCGGCCTCAATGCAGCCAGTCTCAACGACACGACCCTCACCTCCTCCCTATCTCAGTAACCTCCTCCAGCCATACAAACCTCCACGACCTCTGCACTCCTCCTGAGTCTGGCCTTTCGCGAAGCCGCCAATTTGCTTCACTCCAGCAGCGTGTGGCTGGGCCTTCAGCTGCCTGGGCCCTGGGCTCTGGAATTCCCTTTCTAGATGCTTCTAACTCTCTCTCTTCCTTTAAGACGGTCCCTAAAAAACTACCTCCTTGACCAAGCTTTTGGTCACCTGACCTAGCCTCTCCTTATTTGGCTCAAGCGTCCAATTCTGTTTGATAACCTTCCCTGTGACATGACTTTTGGTGTTAAGTATATGAATGTTGGCCTTCATTGCAAGGGGGATGGAGTATAAAAGTAGGGAAGTCTTGCTAAATGTGCAGGGCATTGGTGAGGCAGGACTTGGAGTGCAGTGGACAGTTTTGGTCTCGCTGCTTATGGAGGGATATACTTGCACTGGAAGAAGTTCAGAGAAGGTTCACGAGGCTGATTCCTGGGATGAAGGTGCTGTCTTTTGAGGAAAGGTTGAGCAGTTTCTCCTGTTATTATGATGATCTAATACCCTGGGCTTATGTACTATACAAGACACAAGGCACCAGTTGCTCATAAGGGATTGGGGTAAACACATGGTGGGTGCATTGATTAAGTCTAGGCACACGAGAACAGTTTTACATAGGTATAAAGCTTGAAGATATCAGAGCTGTGTGCGTGTGCTCTACTCAAAGCAAAAGTGAAACTAAGACTGGATCACATGACATACTTCCTTTCTAGTGATGTCATGCTGATATTCCTTAAAGGCATATTACAACATCCCCCTTTCTTTTTAAAGATACTTTCCCTCCTTCCAAAGAAATATGACGACTTACAATGCATGTTTATGTTTAGTTACCATTACATAAGTGCATAGAACTGATGAATCTATGAGATTCTAAAGCATAGAGATAATCTGCTGGTATCTTGCCCAGATCTTGCAATGATAACCTTGTCTGGAGGTTTCTTTAATTACTCACAGTGATCTGTGTGGGATTGTCATTCTTGGATGTTGCTCCTGGTTGCATTTTGGGGTCTTCTCCTAGATGCAATAGGATTGCACGGTGGTTGAGGAACTGGAATGGATCTGATTTGTCCTCACTTATGCCTCACCATTGCACCTTTGTGTGTAATGGCTTCATAGGACCTTGGTTCTGAACAAACCCTTGTCACTTGTCTTATCACCGCTGCCACCATGTCATGTTATTACAATGATACAATACCTTGGGCTCATATGCTACACCAGATACAAGGCATCAATCGCTCATGAGGGATTGGGGTAAACACATTGTTGGTTCATTTATTAAGACTAGGCACATGAGAACAATTATACATAGGTATAAAGCTTGAAGACATCAGAGCTGTGTGTGTGTGCTCTGCTCAAAGCAAAAGTGAAACTAAGACTGGATCACATGACGCATTTCCTTTCTAGTGATGTCATGCTGACATCCCTTAAAGTCATATTACTACACAGGTGGGGCCTATACTCTTTGAAGTTTAGCCAAATGAGAGGTGATCTTTTTGATGCTGAGAGGATGTTTCCCCTTGTAGTGGGGTCTAGAACTAGGGGGCACAGTTTTAAATTAAGGGGTCTCCCATTTAACTTGGAGATGAGGAGGAATTTTTTCCTCTCGGAGGATAATTAGTGTTTGGAATTCTCTCCCCCTGAGGGCAGTGGAGGCTGGGCCATTGAATATATTCGAGGCTGAGTTTGACAGATTATTGATCAACAAGGGGGCCAAGGGTTATGGGGGTGGGGGAGAGGCAGGAAAGTGGAGTTAAGGCCACAATCAGATCAGCCATGATCTTATTGACTGGCAGAGTAGGCGTGAGGGGCCGAATGGCCTACTCCTTGCTCCTATTTCATACGTTCTGACATTCTTCTGCACTTATCTAAACACAATCCTGGCCGGGATTTTCTGGAATGTTCCGTGGCAGACAGAAACCATTCTACCAGGAGCAAGAAGGGAGGTTAATCAAGTTTCCTGTCTCGAAGCTCCTTTTAAACCCCATGACCCCAACGCCAGCAACCCTCCCCCCCACCCCCTCCACCCACCTCCCCCCGCCCTCCACCTTTGCCTCAAGTAATCTCAGGTTATCTTGGGCTGTCCCAGAGTCCCCAGGTCCATGGGTCTGGCTCCGGTCTCCACATGGAAAACTCTGCGGCTTTTAACTTCCCCCACACCCAACGCGTCCAGACAAGACTTCGTCTGTCCTTGGCCCACGCCCCATCCCCCAACCCTCTCGCCGCTGCGAACTGAACTGTTTTTACTTCACTCAGGCAGCTGTGTGTAATGCTTCACAGCTGGTTTGAATTCGGCATGTGTTTATGTGTGTCTCTCTCTCTCTCTCTCTCTCTCTCTCTCACACACACACACACACAACCTCCGACACTCGCTCACACGCACGCTCGCACACACTCACCCGACCAAAGGCAGAATTAAAAAACAGACTCCTCCCTCTGTTTCGAGGGAGTTGGGGAGGCCAGGGGAATTTTTTTCCCCTGAGCGAGCCCTGTTGATATTGGGCCAGTCCCAGTTTCGACACGAATCCCCCACCATCCACAGGGAGGAGCTGGCAGAAAGTTCATGTTTTTGCTTTTATGTTGGAAAAATATTTGTGCAATAATTTCTCACGTGAAAACTGCCACAAAGTCCCAACGCTGTCTGGCAGTGGTCAAAGTGGCTTCAGCTCAACTGCAACCTTTGCTGAGGGAGCTCAGTAAAAGTGGGCATAACCTGAAAATTCGACCTGGGCTGTTCAGGGAGGTGATGTGGGAAGAACTACCTCTCACAAAATGTCTTGGAAACCTGGAACTCTCTCCCCCCATCCCCCTCGACAAGAAATCTATTGCGTCTGAGGGTCGATTAAAGCTTGCAAAATTCTCAGATGGATAGATTTTTGTTACAGAACCAAGCTGGGTAAATGGAATTAAGATACAGATCAGTTATGGTCTATTTGGAGAACAGGCTCAAGGGACTGAATGGCCTACTCCTGTTCCAATGTTCTCTCCTCAGTGAAAGTCCTAGAAACACACTCCTTTTATCTGCAAGATAAAAGACTGGTGGTTAAAGGACGTCCCTGTGCTGGGGGATTGAATGCAGCCAATTCCTGAAATGTGCAGCAGCTGCCAACGTGGAGAATAAAACAGGATCTGGGTTACAGAGCAAACGGCAACAGAATTCTGGATAACCAAACTCCCCATCATTCTCACATGTCAGCTTCTCCCTCACTCACACACACACTGTCTCAATCTCAGATACCCGCCCCTCCCTCACTCACACACACACTGTCTCAATCTCAGATACCCGCCCCTCCCTCACTCACACACACACTGTCTCAATCTCAGATACCAGCTTCTCCCTCACTCACACACACACTGTCTCAATCTCAGATACCAGCTTCTCCCTCACTCACACACACACTGTCTCAATCTCAGATACCAGCCCCTCCCTCACTCACACACACACTGTCTCAATCTCAGATACCAGCTCCTCCATCACACACACACACACTGTCTCAATCTCAGATACCAGCTCCTCCCTCCCTCACTCACACACACACTGTCTCAATCTCAGATACCAGCTCCTCCCTCCCTCACTCACACACACACTGTCTCAATCTCAGATACCAGCTCCTCCCTCACTCACACACACACTGTCTCAATCTCAGATACCAGCCCCTCCCTCACTCACACACACACTGTCTCAATCTCAGATACCAGCTCCTCCATCACTCACACACACACTGTCTCAATCTCAGATACCAGCTCCTCCCTCACTCACTCACACACACACTGTCTCAATCTCAGATACCAGCTCCTCCCTCCCTCACTCACACACACACTGTCTCAATCTCAGATACCAGCTCCTCCCTCACTCACACACACACTGTCTCAATCTCAGATACCAGCCCCTCCCTCACTCACACACACACTGTCTCAATCTCAGATACCAGCCCCTCCCTCACACACACACTGTCTCAATCTCAGATACCAGCTCCTCCCTCCCTCACTCACACACACACTGTCTCAATCACAGATACCAGCTCCTCCCTCACTCACACACACACTGTCTCAATCTCAGATACCAGCTCCTCCCTCCCTCACTCACACACACACTGTCTCAATCTCAGATACCAGCTCCTCCCTCCCTCACACACACACTGTCTCAATCTCAGATACCAGCTCCTCCCTCCCTCACACACACACTGTCTCAATCTCAGATACCAGCTCCTCCATCACACACACACACACTGTCTCAATCTCAGATACCAGCTCCTCCCTCCCTCACTCACACACACACTGTCTCAATCTCAGATACCAGCTCCTCCCTCCCTCACTCACACACACACTGTCTCAATCACAGATACCAGCTCCTCTCTCACTCACACACACACTGTCTCAATCTCAGATACCAGCTCCTCCCTCCCTCACACACACACTGTCTCAATCTCAGATACCAGCCCCTCCCTCACTCACACACACACTGTCTCAATCTCAGATACCAGCTCCTCCCTCACTCACACACACACTGTCTCAATCTCAGATACCAGCCCCTCCCTCACTAACACACACACTGTCTCAATCTCAGATACCAGCCCCTCCCTCACTCACACACACACTGTCTCAATCTCAGATACCAGCTCCTCCCTCACTCACACACACACTGTCTCAATCTCAGATACCAGCCCATCACACACACACACACTGTCTCAATCTCAGATACCAGCTCCTCCCTCACTCACACACACACTGTCTCAATCTCAGATACCAGCCCCTCCCTCACTCACACACACACTGTCTCAATCTCAGATACCAGCCCCTCCCTCACTCACACACACACTGTCTCAATCTCAGATACCCGCCCCTCCCTCACTCACACACACACTGTCTCAATCTCAGATACCCGCCCCTCCCTCACTCACACACACACTGTCTCAATCTCAGATACCAGCCCCTCCCTCACTCACACACACACTGTCTCAATCTCAGATACCAGCCCCTCCATCACCAACACACACACTGTCTCAATCTCAGATACCCGCCCCTCCCTCACTCACACACACACTGTCTCAATCTCAGATACCAGCCCCTCCCTCACTCACACACACACTGTCTCAATCACAGATACCAGCTCCTCCCTCCCTCACTCACACACACACTGTCTCAATCTCAGATACCAGCTCCTCCCTCACTCACACACACACTGTCTTAATCTCAGATACCAGCTCCTCCATCACTCACACACACACTGTCTCAATCTCAGATACCAGCTCCTCCCTCACTCACACACACACTGTCTCAATCTCAGATACCAGCTCCTCCCTCACTCACACACACACTGTCTCAATCTCAGATACCAGCCCCTCCCTCACTCACACACACACTGTCTCAATCTCAGATACCAGCCCATCACACACACACACACTGTCTCAATCTCAGATACCAGCTCCTCCCTCACTCACACACACACTGTCTCAATCTCAGATACCAGCTCCTCCCTCACTAACACACACACACTGTCTCAATCTCAGATACTTGCCCCTCCCTCACTCACACACACACTGTCTCAATCTCAGATACCAGCTCCTCCCTCACTCACACACACACTGTCTCAATCTCAGATACCAGCCCATCCCTCACTCACACACTGTCTCAATCTCAGATACCAGCTCCTCCCTCACTCACACACACACTGTCTCAATCTCAGATACCAGCCCCTCCCTCACTCACACACACACAGCCTGTCCCACTCTCAGGTACCGGGAATATTACCACTGAGCCAGTGGTCATTCCATCTGTATTCGATGACACCACTGGACATTTTTCCAGTATTTAGGGACCATATTCTAGTCTCCACTCACGGGGCCTGCCTGGTGTGGGGCTCGATTTCTTTACCTAGAAATTTAAATCGCAGAAGGAGGCCATTTGGCCCATCGTGTTTGCGCTGGTTGAGTAGAAGAGCTATCCAGCCTAACCCCGCTGTCCAGCCACTAACTCTGTGGGTTACGGCACTTCAGTTGTGGGGAAGCCGCGAAACTCTCTCACTCGGGATAGAATGGTCGAATGTTTGAACAAGTGAGCAAATCAAAGGCAGTCATCAGGGCTTTGTTCAGGGTCAGACATGTCTGATTAATCTCATTCAATTTTTTGAGCAAGTGTCTGATGGGGTGAATAAGCAAGGGTCTATGGGTATTGTCAATATGGACGTCCAGAATGCATTCAATAAGATGACTATTAAAACTCAAAGTGCATGAATGAGAGATACCCTTTAATCGGAGTTGGAAATCAGGAGGTAGGATATAGAGTAGGATAAAGGGTCGGTATTCATGGCAAGTGCCAAGGAATATTCCCTAGGGATCTGTTCTGGGACCATATGTATCAATGACTTAGCTATGGGAATAGGGAGTCGTATATCCAGGTTTGTAAAGGGCACTATATTAGGGGGTAGACTAAGAGCGTAGATGGGAGCAGGAAATTGGAAAGGAATAGAGAGAGAGATTAAGGAATTGGACGAAACTATGGCAACTGGAGATTACTTTGAGCAAGTGTAAGGTTGGGACTCAAAAAAGACTTTGGGGCAAAGGCTGAGAAACTAGAATAATAGGATTGCTATAGCAGAGAAAGAGGCCATTTGGCCCATTGTGTCCATGATGGCTGTCCAAATGAGAAATTCACCCACCTTCTCCCCGTAACCCTTCACATTTTCCTTTTCAGATAATAATCTTGCATTCGATGCCTCGATTGACCCTCCCTCCATTACACTCTGAGGCAGCGCATTCCAGTTCCTAACCACTCGCTGCGTGAAAAGGTTTCTCCTCATGCCACCATTGCTTCTTTTGTCAATCACCTTCAATCGGTGCCCTCTCATTCTCGATCCTTCCACCAATGGGAACGGATTCTCCCTGTCTACTCTGTCCAGACCCCTCATGGTTTTGAACACCTCTATCAAATCTCCTCTCAGCCTTCTCTTCTCTGAGGAAGCAGGCCAAACCTCTCAATCTGTAACTGAAGTTCCTCATCCCTGGAACCATTCTCGTGAATTTTTTCCGCACCCTCTCTAATGCCTTCACATCTTTCCTAAAGTCTGGGCCCAGGACAGGACACAATACTCCAGCTGAGGCTAGATAGTGTCTTATACAAGTTCAACATAACCTCTTTGCTCTTGTTCTCTATGCCCCTATTAATAAAACCTAGGATACTGTATGCTTTATTAACCACTCTCTCAACCTGACTTATGCACATATACACCCAGGGCCTTCTGCTCCTGCTCACCCTTTAGAATTGTATCCTTTATTTTACATTGTCTCTTCATGTTCTTCCTACCAAAATGAATCACTTCACACTTCTCTGCATCGAACTTCACCTGCCACCCGCCCACCCATTCCACCAAATGGTCTATGTCCTTTGAAGTTCTACGCAGTCCCCGCAGTTCGCAATGCTTCCGAGTTTTGTGTCATCTGAAAACTTTGAAATTGTGCCCTGGGCACCAAGGTCCAGGTCATTAACGTATATCAGGAAAAGCAAAGGGTCCCAACACCCATCCCCGGGAATCTCCATTATAAACCTTCCTCCAGCCCGAGAAACATCCATTAACCACTACGGTCTGTTTCCTGTCACTCGGCCAATTCTGTATCCATGTTGCTACTGTCCCTTTCAGTCCATGAGCTATAACTTTACTCACAAGTGTGGCACTGTACAGGAGCAAGAGATTCGGGAGTCCAAGTGCATCAAGAATTGAGAGCTACACATCTCACCCATTACAAGGTGATCTAACCATCCTCTGTTTCTGGGAGCTTGCTGTGCACAAACTGGCTGCCGCATTCCCTCCATGACGGAAGTGACCTCCCTTCAAAAAAAGGACTTCACTGGCTGTAAAGTGCTTTGGGATGGCATGAAAGGCGCTATCTAAATGCAAGTCTTTCTTTTGCAGGTAATGCAGAAAGATCGGGCTCCCTAATCTGGAGGGAATATAACACAGTGGAAAAAACATTAAGCTTTCTAAAACAGTAGATGAAAGAGGGAGAGAGAGAGAGAGAGAGAGGGAGAGAGAAAGAGAGAGAGAGACAGGAAACGAAGATTGTTTTTTCATTCATTCGTTCTCAGGATGTGGGTATATTTAATCTTTCCGCCTTTGGCTGGACATCGAATTCTGTACAGGACCCCTCTCTGGGAAGCAGCTCAGGGCTTCAGCTTTAATTTTGAAGGCACTACAGAAATGCAGGTGGTTATTGCTGACGCTGTTGTCACTTCTGAAAATGGTTCTGACGGCATAATCTCTTTTTGCAGTAAACTGTCCCTCGCCCCACCCTTTCTTGGCTGACTTCCTGAGCTTGGTTTAACCACCTTCTGCCAAATGCTTTGGCAAAGTGATCCCACCCGCTGCTCAGATAGAAAGGCCCTGCTGCTTCCGCAGCATTCACATATAGCTTAATAACAGGCCTAAAGCTGGTGTCAGGGGCCTGGGTTGTCAGGAATGTTCTATTCCTTGATTGTGTGGCTCAGAAACTGGCCACTCAGCCCCAGCCAGTCCATTCCAGTGTTTATGCTCCCCTCGGGCCTACACCCAATCTTTCCTCATCGAGATCTACAGGCGTAACCCTCCCGCCCTCTCCTGCCACATATGCTCGTCTGGCTTCTCCTTCGATGTATCTCTGCTGTCCACTCCCTGAGGGAGCGAGTGCCACGTTCTCACCCCTCCCTGGGTGAAGAGAGCTTCCTCTGACTTTCCTATTCCTGGGTTAGAGTGGCCTCCCCGATGACGCTGGATGGTGCTCGATACAAGTTTTCACAGTCGAAGAAAAGTGGCCTCTTTATGGACGCGTTTATTTGAAGGTGTCCGTCGAGGACCTCCCCAGGCAAAGACATGTCTGTAAAACAATTGCGTTTGTCACATTACCACACTTAGTGAAGTGTTCCCACTTGCCTGTGAAGCGCTTTGGGATGCCCTTGTCAATGGTGTGTTAATTTTATTCAGGGCTTCCCAAACTGTGGGTGGTGGCCCCGAGTGGGATCACATGATGAGATTTTGGGATTGTGAGCTTCAAGGTAGTAATGGCTGCTGTGGAACTCGGTCTGATTTCTGGCAGCTATACGGTCCCTTTAACCCCCACCAGGACAGGTACAGCACGGGGTTAGATACAGAGTAAAGCTCCCTCTACATTGTCCCATCAAACACTCCCAGGACAGGTACAGCACGGGGTTAGATACAGAGTAAAGCTCCCTCTACACTGTCCCCATCAAACACTCCCAGGACAGGTAAAGCACGGGGTTAGATACAGAGTAAAGCTCCCTCTACACTGTCCTCATCAAACACTCCCAGGACAGGTACAGCACAGGGTTAGATACAGAGTAAAGCTTCCTCTACACTGTCCCCATCAAACACTCCCAGGACAGGTACAGCACGGGGTTAGATACAGAGTAAAGCTCCCTCTACACTGTCCTCATCAAACACTCCCAGGACAGGTACAGCACGGGGTTAGATACAGAGTAAAGCTTCCTCTACACTGTCCCCATCAAACACTCCCAGGACAGGTACAGCACGGGGTTAGATACAGAGCAAAGCTTCCTCTACACTGTCCCCATCAAACACTCCCAGGGCAGGTACAGCACGGGGTTAGATACAGAGTAAAGCTCCCTCTACACTGTCCCCATCAAACACTCCCAGGACAGGTACAGCACGGGGTTAGATACAGGGTAAAGCTCCCTCTACACTGTCCCCATCAAACACTCCCAGGACAGGTACAGCACGGGGTTAGATACAGAGTAAAGCTTCCTCTACACTGTCCCCATCAAACACTCCCAGGACAGGTACAGCACGGGGTTAGATACAGAGTAAAGCTTCCTCTACACTGTCCCCATCAAACACTCCCAGGACAGGTACAGCACGGGGTTAGGTACAGAGTAAAGCTTCCTCTACACTGTCCCCATCAAACACTCCCAGGACAGGTACAGCACGGGGTTAGATACAGAGTAAAGCTCCCTCTACACTGTCCCCATCAAACACTCCCAGGACAGGTACAACACGGGGTTAGATACAGAGTAAATCTCCCTCCCCCCACCCTGCCAATGTGCCATTTACCCAGTTGACCAGCCTATGCTTTCTCCGCGAGATTGCTCTGTTGGAACGGAGGGCTTTGTGCATTCAGTCGGGTGTGACTGACCAGTGCTCGGCTGATCAGGGATGGGAGGGAAGCCTGTAACCCCCAACCACTGTCAACACAAGAGCAGCGAGTAGCCTGGAGCCCGTGCTGATGTGGAGAACAGCTGCCAGAACTCTTCCTGAAGATCAACTCCCCATTGCTCAGGAGTCAAACATCAGCCAGAGCCAAAATCCCGATGAGCATTGTGTGTGGCCTCAGCTTCTCTCTGTGCAGTCTCTAGACTGCCTAAACATCTAACCCCTCATTCATCTCAATCCCCCAAATCTTTGAATAAAGACCCTCCTTATTCTCCCACACAGCACTTTCCCTCTGAACTTAAAATCACAGATTCTCACAGCACAGCAGGAGACCCTTCAGCCCATCATATCTGTGCTTGCTCTTTGTAAGCACTATCCAATTAGTCCCACTGCCCTTCTCAATCCCCACAGCCCTGACTTTTTTTCCCTTTTTAAAGTATTTATCCAATGCCTTTTTGAAAGTTAATATTGAACCTGATTCCGCTGCCCTTTCTGGTAGCACATTCCACATCACAGCAACTTTTATTGCATAAAATAAATTCTCCACATCTCCCCTCTGGTCATTTTGCCTTAAGTCTGTGTCCTCTGGCTACCCAAAACTAATGTCAGTGGGAATATGTTCTCCTCAGTTACTCTTTTACAGCCCTTCATGATTCTGAACATCTCGATTAAATCTCCTCTTAACCTTCTCTGCTCTAAGGAGAACAATCTCAGCTTACTCCGATCTCTCCACATCACTCAAGCCCCTCATCCCTGGTCCCACTCTAGTCAGTCTCCTCTGCACCCTCTCCAAGGCCTCACCATCCTTCCTAAAGTGTGGGGTCCAGAATTGGGCGCAATACTCCAGCTGAGGCCCCAGTGATTTATAATGGTTGCTTTCACACTCCTTATCTCCATTTTGGGCTAAAAGTCCCATCAGCCCTCTTAATGGTTTTATCAATTCGGCAATTGCCACCTTCCAAGGTTTGGATGCATAAAGCCCCCCACCGATCTCCTTCGAAAAGGCCCTGAGACCTCGGAGGGACCTGGTTCTGAGGAGCACTTTCTCATCAGGTTGTTGTGTTGGAGTGTAGACAGTGGTCCTCAATAGGATAGTCAACCGGGCTGGCATCACACTGGGCCCGATCCAATGGGGGCGGATTTGCTGCATTAACGCTGAGGGTGAGGAGCACTGGCTGATCTTCTCTCTTCTCTAGTGGCACACGAACCAATTCTTCTACTGCTTCAACACCTAGCAAGACAGGGCCCGGCTCCTTTCCATCAAGTCATAAGGAATAGGAGCAGGAGAAGGCCATTCAGCCCCTCGAGCCTGCTCTGCCATTCAATAAGAACACGGTTGATCTGACTGTGGCCTTGGCTCCACGTTCCTGTCTGTCCCCCATAACTCCCTTGTCCATCAGAAATCTCTGTAACTCAACCTTGAATATATTCTGTGACCCAGCCTCCGCCGCTCCCTAGAGCAGAGAGCTCTAAAAACTAACCACCCTCTGAGAGAAGAAATTCCTCCGTCTTAAATTATGGATTCCTTATTTTGAAACTTGCGCCCCCTTGTTCTAGAAGAGACCAGAGCTGTGATCTCCTAAGGAATAGGCCAGCCCCTGACTATCATCCCTTATCCAGGGACCCTGTTGACAGTTATTGCAGATAAAGAGTTGTTATCTTGGCTGATGCCGTCCACCTCAGCCAAGGCCGAGAATCGCCTGGTACAGAAGCACATTCAGCCCATCGGATCTGGTTCGGAGCCCAGGAGTGTCCTGACCTGCGCCCGGCCGATCGGCAACCTTGCCCGAGGGTATCAGCCGGGCCTCACTGTGGGGGAAACGCTTTCGCCTCTGAGCCAGAGGGTTTGGAGTCCCTCTCTGGGACAAAATCCAGGCCGAAAGCCCGCGGGGCCCCAGGTGCCGTCTTCAGGTCAGACGCTAAACCAGGGCCCTGTCTGTCCCCTCAGGCGGGTTTGGAAAGACCCCCATGGCACTATTTCGAAGAAGAACAGCCAAGTGCTCCCAGGCGTTGTGGCCAAGATTTATCCCCCAACCAAACATGACAAACGCCGGGCGATTTGTCCACGGTCTCATCGCTGTTTGTGGGATCTTGCTGTGCACTCACTGCGTTTCACTGACTGATCTTCAGAAAGCACTTCGCTGGCTGTGAAGCGCTTTGGGACGGCCTGGGGCTCATGGAAGGCGCCACAGAAATGCAAGACTTTCCCTCGCTGGGACACCCTTGTGGACCCTCAATCCTGGCAGCGGGAGGAGTGAGGGAGATCAAAGGGATTGAGCAGAGTTGTCCCGGCACAAACACAGCCTGGCCAGGACCGCGAAGGTGACGCTGTTATATTCACAACCAAACAGGAAGACGCAGCAACAGATAACGCATCGAAAACGCAGACATAACACAAAACATCGAACACAAGAGGAGCATCGGAAGCTCAGGTTGATAGGGGTAAAATCCCTCCGGACTTCCCACACCCACCCCCAACTCCAACCCTGGCTCCCCTCCCCCACCCCCCACTCCAACCCTGACTCCCCTCCCCCCACTCCAACCCTGACTCCCCTCCCCCACCCCCCACTCCAACCCTGACTCCCCTCCCCCCTCCCCCCCCACTCCAACCCTGACTCCCCTCCCCCTCCCCCCCACTCCAACCCTGACTCCCCTCCCCCCACCCCCCCACTCCAACCCTGACTCCCCTCCCCCCTCCCCCCCACTCCAACCCTGACTCCCCTCCCCCCTCCCCCCCCACTCCAACCCTGACTCCCCACCCCCACCCCCCACTCCAACCCTGACTCCCCTCCCCCACCCCCCACTCCAACCCTGACTCCCCTCCCCCACCCCCCACTCCAACCCTGACTCCCCTCCCCCCACTCCAACCCTGACTCCCCTCCCCCCACTCCAACCCTGACTCCCCACCCCCCACTCCAACCCTGACTCCCCTCCCCCCACTCCAACCCTGACTCCCCTCCCCCCACTCCAACCCTGACTCCCCTCCCCCCACTCCAACCCTGACTCCCCTCCCCCCACTCCAACCCTGACTCCCCTCCCCCCACTCCAACCCTGACTCCCCTCCCCCCACTCCAACCCTGACTCCCCTCCCCCCACTCCAACCCTGACTCCCCTCCCCCCACTCCAACCCTGACTCCCCTCCCCCCACTCCAACCCTGACTCCCCACCCCCCACTCCAACCCTGACTCCCCTCCCCCCACTCCAAACCTGACTCCCCTCCCCCCACTCCAACCCTGACTCCCCTCCCCCCACTCCAACCCTGACTCCCCACCCCCCACTCCAACCCTGACTCCTCTCCCCCCACTCCAACCCTGACTCCCCTCCCCCCACTCCAACCCTGACTCCCCTCCCCCCACTCCAACCCTGACTCCCCACCCCCCACTCCAACCCTGACTCCCCTCCCCCCACTCCAACCCTGACTCCCCACCCCCCACCCCCCACTCCAACCCTGACTCCCCTCCCCCCACCCCCCACTCCAACCCTGACTCCCCTCCCCCCACTCCAACCCTGACTCCCCTCCCCCCACCCCCCACTCCAACCCTGACTCCCCTCCCCCCACTCCAACCCTGACTCCCCTCCCCCACCCCCCACTCCAACCCTGACTCCCCTCCCCCCACCCCCCCACTCCAACCCTGACTCCCCTCCCCCCACCCCCCACTCCAACCCTGACTCCCCTCCCCCCACTCCAACCCTGACTCCCCTCCCCCCACTCCAACCCTGACTCCCCTCCCCCCACTCCAACCCTGACTCCCCTCCCCCCACTCCAACCCTGACTCCCCTCCCCCACCTCCCCACTCCAACCCTGACTCCCCACCCCCCACTCCAACCCTGACTCCCCTCCCCCACCTCCCCACTCCAACCCTGACTCCCCTCCCCCCACTCCAACCCTGACTCCCCTCCCCCCACTCCAACCCTGACTCCCCTCCCCCCACTCCCCACTCCAACCCTGACTCCCCTCCCCCCACCCCCCACTCCAACCCTGACTCCCCTCCCCCCACTCCAACCCTGACTCCCCTCCCCCACCCCCCACTCCAACCCTGACTCCCCTCCCCCCACTCCAACCCTGACTCCCCTCCCCCCACTCCAACCCTGACTCCCCTCCCCCCACTCCAACCCTGACTCCCCCACCCCCCACTCCAACCCTGACTCCCCTCCCCCCACCCCCCACTCCAACCCTGACTCCCCTCCCCCCACTCCAACCCTGACTCCCCACCCCCCACTCCAACCCTGACTCCCCTCCCCCCACCCCCCACTCCAACCCTGACTTCCCTCCCCCCACCCCCCACTCCAACCCTGACTCCCCTCCCCCCACCCCCCCCACTCCAACCCTGACTCCCCTCCCCCCACCCCCCACTCCAACCCTGACTCCCCTCCCCCCACCCCCCCCACTCCAACCCTGACTCCCCTCCCCCACCCCCCCACTCCAACCCTGACTCCCCTCCCCCCACTCCAACCCTGACTCCCCTCCCCCACTACCCCCACTCCAACCCTGACTCCCCTCCCCCACCCCCCACTCCAACCCTGACTCCCCTCCCCCCACTCCAACCCTGACTCCCCTCCCCCACCCCCCCACTCCAACCCTGACTCCCCTCCCCCACTCCCCCCACTCCAACCCTGACTCCCCTCCCCCCACTCCAACCCTGACTCCCCTCCCCCCACTCCAACCCTGACTCCCCTCCCCCCACTCCAACCCTGACTCCCCTCCCCCCACCCCCCACTCCAACCCTGACTCCCCTCCCCCCACTCCAACCCTGACTCCCCTCCCCCCACCCCCCCCACTCCAACCCTGACTCCCCTCCCCCCACCCCCCACTCCAACCCTGACTCCCCTCCCCCACCCCCCCACTCCAACCCTGACTCCCCTCCCCCACCCCCCCACTCCAACCCTGACTCCCCTCCCCCCACCCCCCCCCACTCCAACCCTGACTCCCCTCCCCCCTCCCCCCACTCCAACCCTGACTCCCCTCCCCCCACCCCCCACTCCAACCCTGACTCCCCTCCCCCCACCCCCCCACTCCAACCCTGACTCCCCTCCCCCCACTCCAACCCTGACTCCCCTCCCCCACCCCCCACTCCAACCCTGACTCCCCTCCCCCCACTCCAACCCTGACTCCCCTCCCCCCACCCCCCCCACTCCAACCCTGACTCCCCTCCCCCACTCCAACCCTGACTCCCCTCCCCCACCCCCCACTCCAACCCTGACTCCCCTCCCCACCCCCCCACTCCAACCCTGACTCCCCTCCCCCACCCCCCACTCCAACCCTGACTCCCCTCCCCCACCCCCGCTCTCCAACCCTGACTCCCCTCCCCCACCCCCCCACTCCCACCCCCCCACTCCAACCCTGACTCCCCTCCCCCACCCCCCACTCCAACCCTGACTCCCCTCCCCACCCCCCCACTCCAACCCTGACTCCCCTCCCCCACCCCCCACTCCAACCCTGACTCCCCTCCCCCACCCCCCACTCCAACCCTGACTCCCCTCCCCCCACTCCAACCCTGACTCCCCTCCCCCACCCCCCACTCCAACCCTGACTCCCCTCCCCCCACTCCAACCCTGACTCCCCTCCCCCACCCCCCACTCCAACCCTGACTCCCCTCCCCTCCTCCCCACTCCAACCCTGACTCCCCTCCCCCCACCCCCACTCCAACCCTGACTCCCCCTCCCCTCCTCCCCACTCCAACCCTGACTCCCCTCCCCCCACCCCCCACTCCAACCCTGACTGACTCCCCTCCCCCACCCCCCACTCCAACCCTGACTCCCCTCCCCCACACCCCACTCCAACCCTGACTCCCCTCCCCCTCCCCCCACTCCAACCCTGACTCCCCTCCCCCTCCCCTCACTCCAACCCTGACTGCCAGCAGCTAACTCGAGTCAGACTGGAGATGGAGTCTGGAATACCGGGATCTCAGTTCTACGTTGAGGGGGGAGGCGATATATTTAGCGCAGCCGCCAGTCTTCGATCAGTGGGACGCGCTCTCATCCCTGAGTCAGGAGGCTATAGGTTCACTTCAGGGACTTGAGCACGAAGTCTGGGCTGATGCTGCCTGTGCTGAGGGAACCTGCACTGTCTCTTTGAGACTTTAACCCGGGGTCCACACCTGCCCTCTCAGGTGGATGTCAAAGACCCCATGGCTCCATTGGAAGAGTAGCTTGGCAGTCCTCCCCGTTACCCTGCCCGATATTTATCCCTCAACTGACCCCCGACATCACAAAAACAGGTTATCTGGTCGTTTATTACATTGCTGTTTGTGGGATCTTGCTGTGCGCAAATTGGCTGCTGTGTTTCCTACTTTACAGCAGTGACTACGCTCCCAAAAAGCACTTCACTGGCTGTGAAGCGCCTTGGGAGATGCCGAGGTCGTGAAAGGTGCTATATAAATGCAAGTCCCCTTCTTCCTTTACCTATCAGGGTCTTTAGAAAGAAAGCCACCAGCGCAGGGTCTTTGTGACATCGTTTTGTAAAAATTGTCAGCTTCATCTGATGGCTCAAAGGGTTGATGCACCACCAGGCATGGTACTGAAGGATCAAGCACAAAGATTCCCAGGTTCGATTCCCGCCCTGTACTGAATTCAGTTTCTATTAGCCCACTGCATCAGTTGGAGGCGCGGGAGGATTTAAGGCAAAACTCAACAGTAAGCAAAGTCTATATAGTCAGCAAACAGTCTATGTAAATGGTGCACTGTATCAAACAGTCTACAGGGTCTACTTAGAAAGCGTCTCTACGAATTACAGTAAACAGAACTCATGTTCAAAACTACAGCAAAGTCTCACAAGAAAAGCATGATGATCTCTCCAGCAAAATGACAGGGGTATTGCTTAACCACCTCCACTCAGTGGCGTCACCATATGCAGCCCACAGAATTAGCTTCACTCAGCCAGTGCAGTAATTTTGGGGAGGGGAGGGGGAGAAGGGAGCAAAAGCACCGCGATTCCTGCTGTAGATCACCAATATCCAGTGACATTTCTCAGGAAAGTGTACCTGAATGTGGTGCTGGGATTAGGGAAGTGTTGGTCTTGATTGTGTTGCCTCACTTGGTCAAATAGCCTCTGAGCTATTCTCTGGGCTCTGCAGGCAAAGAGATGCCAAGGGGTGACTGCTGCCGGTGAGAGAACATTCCAATAAGCGCCATCAACCACAAAAGAGATTGTTCAATTCCAGAAAGCCAGGCGGTGAAGGATACAACTGGAGCCAATCTTTACGTCCTTTGTAAGCTTCTATTTACAGAGAAACATGTTACAAGCATGCGCCCCCTACCTGAACAGCCACAGCATCAGTCTGTTCCTATTTATAGGAGCACATGTGAATCCCCATTCAATGTCCCCCACTGACATAGGGAAAACTTTACTGATGAGCTGGCAGTGTTAAGTATTATAACAGATCATAGAACTACGGAGAATTTTACAGCACAGGACGAGGCCATTTGGCCCAATTGGTCTGTGCTGGTATTTATGTTCCATTCACCTCTCCTCCCACCCAAATGTCATTCCCCCGCTACCAGCACATCTTTCTATTCCTTTCTCCCTCATGTGTTTATCCAGCTTCCTGTTAAATATATCTACGCTATTCACTTGGACCACTCCTTGTGCTAGTGAGCTCCACATTCTCACCACACTCCTGGCAAGTAAGTTTCTCCTGAATTCCTTACTGGATTTATTAGTGACCGTCTTATTTTTAATGACCCCTAGCTTTGACCTCCGCAACATGGAAACATTTCCACTGTGTTTGTCCTATCAAACCGCACGACAATCTTACAGACAACAGGTTTTAACAAGGCTTCCGCTCAGTCTTCTCCTTTTTAGAGGAAGGGGGCAAATTGTTGATTCCGCCCTCCCCCCCCACCCCCTGCAGTTTTCTCATTTACTGGTGCCCTCTCTCCCAACTCCCCCACTTGCTCGTCTGTAAATGCAGCACAGGGTTAAAAGGTTTCAGTGGTTGCTTTCAGGGTCTGCAGGAACGTGCCTCAGACAGATGGCCTGCATTTCTGAGATGTCTCGATTCACCAGCGCCCCTGCGCCGATCACCTGCATTGCCCCTGTTACCCAGACCCCCTGCACGCTGACCCTTCCCTCCACTCCCCACAGACAAGGCTTTCCCCTCGCATCTTCCAAGAGTCATTAAAAGGGGCCACCTCCCGTCGCCAAGGCCGTGACGACCAGGGGGTAACTACCCAGCGGAGGGGACTGGACGAGCGGGAGGAATGGTAACATAAGTAGTCATGTGACTGGGCTGATAATCCAGAGGCTCAGCTGAATGCTCTAGAGACATGAATTCAAACCCTACTATGGCAGTGGGGGGGGTGGGGTAATTTCAATTAAATTCATAAATAAATCTGGAATAAAAAGCTGGTCGCATCGATAATCATCGTGAAACTACTAGATTGTCGTAAAACCGCCCCCCCCCCGACTCACTCTCAGGAGAGGGAGGCTGCTTTGCCATTCAGTGAGATCATGGCTGACCTTTGACTTCAGTTCCTCTTGCCTGCCCAATCCCCATATCCCTCACTGTCCAAAAATCCATCCATCTCCGTCTTGAATATGCTCAGTGATTGAGCGGCCGTCAACTCTAAGTGGATTCCCGGGATTCACAGAGTGAAGAAATTCCTCCTCATCTCAGTCCCAAACGGCCGACCCCCTTGTCCTGAGGCTGTGACCCCGAGTTCTAGACTCTTCCAGGAGGAAACATCCTCTCGGCATCTACCCTGCCCAGCCCTCGCACACTTGTCGATGTTCAACGTGGCCTCTGGGATTTAACCTGTGTCCATTTATTTATTCGAAAAGGGTTTAGAGAAGGGATGCACCTCTCCCGCTAATCTCACCCACAGCGGGAGGGGAGCTCCTGCCCACACCCAGGGGTCTCTTGAACTTGCAGTCCCAGGGGGAGTGCTGCACTGTCAGAGGAGCCGTCTTTCAGCTGAGACGCTAAACCGAGGCTCCATGTGCGCTTTTGATCCCCACTATTTTAAAGAGAATTAGGGGAGTTCTCCCCGGTGTCCTGGTTGAAACATCCCCCCTCAGCCCACATCATTAAAATAGATTTAAACGCTCATTTATCTCATTGTGGGAGCTTGCTGTGCACAAATTGACTCCACCTTTCATACATTAAAACAATGGTGACACTTAGAAAGGACCTCATTGGCTGAGAAGCGTTTGGGACATCCTGAGAGAGTGGGAAGGCGCTATATAAATCCTTTCCTTCATTCTTTCTCCAAATGGAAATTTTGCACCCCACCCCAGGGGTACTGAGCCTATTTAGCGATGCCCACGGACACCCCAGCAGACCTGGGCACCAGGCCGGGGAATTTTCCCGAATCCTCTCGTTCAGGGATTGGGCCCACCGACCCACGACTGCCAAATATCCTCAGGCCTTCTCCTCGTGTAACTTACATCTTCCGCCTGCCAGTTAATTGCTGATGTAACTGATTAGGGGTCGTCCCCTTTCAGTGCAAGTGACCGTGCTGTTTAAAATCACTCCCAGTTTACTTTCTCGGGCACAGCCCTGCGCTGACTACAGCCCCAGACTTTCATTGGGCACCTAATTACATCAGGAAACAGAGAGGAAGAAAATCGCTCTGACAAGATTACTTCCAGCTGAGAACTACACTGAGCTTCTAGTTAATCAAGTTTGCAATCTGCTGACACCGATACTGGGACCACTTTGCTTTTTTGGAAGCAGCACACACTGGGTGGAAGAGAATGATTCACACACATACAGTGTGGCTCATGTGAGTCTTAGCGTCAGCTCCTTGACATGCACAGCGCACAGTGGTTAGAAGGGAATGATTCACTTATCTTTATTTTCTAACATGGGATGTGGGCATCGCTGGCAAGGCCAGCGTTGGTTGCCCATCCCTAATTGCCCTTGGCTTGCTCGGCCATTTCAGAGGGGCAGTTAAGAGTCCACCACGTTGCTGTGGGTCTGGAGTCACATGTAGGCCAGACCGGGTAAGGGTGGCAGATTTCCCTCCCTAAAGGGGCATCAGAGAACCAGACGGGTTTTTTACAACAATCGGCCATCACTGAGACTAGCTTTTCAATTCCAGGTTTAATTAATTGAATTTAATTAGCTGCTGAGGTGGGATTTGAACCCATGTCCCCAGAGCATTAGCCTGGGCCTCTGGATTACTAGTCCAGTGACATTATCACTCCACCACCATCCACCCGCCCCCTGTAATGGGAGACCCTGAGGTGTATGTGTCTCAACCTTAGTTCCTCACATAAGAATGTAAGATTTAGGAACTGGCGTGGACCACCCAGGCCTCTCGAACCTGCTGCGCCCCTCAATGCAATTGGGGCTGACTATCAGTCTCAAATCCACTTTCCCACCCACTCCCCATATCCCTTAATTCCCTGAGAGACCAAAAATCTGTCTATCCCAGACTTAAATGTATTCGACGATGGAGCATCCGCGGCCCTCTGGGGTAGAGAATTCCAAAGATCCACAACCCTCTGAGTGAGGAAATTTCTCCTCAGCTCAGCCCCTTATCCTGAGACTGTGCCCCCGGGTTCTAGATTCCCCAGCCAAGGGGGAAACAACCTCTCAGTGTCTACCCTGTCAAGCTTTTCAGAATCTTCTTTGCCTCAATGGGATCGCCTCTCATTCTTCTAAACTCCAGAGAATATAGACCCAATTTACTCAGCCTCTCATCATAGGTCAAACCCCTCATCCCAGGGACCAATCGAGTAATTGTATTGCCTCGAAGGCAAATATCCTTAGGGATGGAGACCAAATACTGCAGATGTGATTTCATCAAAGACCTATTCATTTTTTAGAATTCTTTCACGGGATGTGAGTGTCGCTGGCTGGGCCAGCATTTATTGCCCACCCCTAGTTGCCCTTGAGAAGGTGGTGGTGAGCTGCCTTCTTGAGCCGCTGCAGTCCATGTGGTGTAGGTACACCCACAGTGCTGTTAGGGAGGGAGTTCCAGGATTTTGACCCAGCGACACTGAAGGAACGGCGATATATTTCCAAGTCAGGATGGTGAGTGGTTTGGAGGGGAACTTCCAGGTGGTGGTGTTCCCATGTGTCTGCTTCTAGATGGTAGCGGTCGTGGGTTTGGAAGGTGCTGCTGAAGGAGCCTTGGTGAGTTGCTGCAGTGCATCTTGTAGATGGTACACACACTGCTGCCACTGTGCGTCAATGGTAGAGGGAGTGAATGTTTGTGGGTGGGGTGCCAGTCAAGCGGGGCTGCTTTGTCCTGGATGGTGTTGAGCTTCTTGAGTGTTGTGGGAGCTGCATTCACCCAGGCAAGTGGAGAGTATCCCATCACACTCCTGACTTGTGCCTTGTAGATGGTGGACAGGCTTTGGGGAGTCAGGAGATGAGTTACTCATTGCAGAATTCCCAGCCACTGACCTGCTCTTGTACCCACATGTGCAGCACACAGCGGGTAAAAGTGAATGATTCACTCCTGTCTGGCCTAGTATAAGCCGCATGTCTCTCAGTGTCCGGTACATGTACAGACCAGGTTAAGGGATGCAGTTGCCTGTATTCAGCACGGAGCAACAGATTTAGAAGGTGCTAGTTTCAATGCTGACTCGTGCTGGGTTGGCCGAGGTTGGGAGGGTGGGGGAGGGGAGGTGTGGACTGACATCAAGGGACACGACCACCGACTTCAACACCCCTTAGGCAAGGGAGCGATTGGCCAACGTCCCCCAGAGATCCCATCCGGCAGGATTCAGAGTGACGCAGACACAGTCTGAAGGTGCCAGCCAATAGATTGTACTGAACAACACAGGGCCTGTGGTTCCCTAGACTCTAGGGTGACCGTCGGAGGAGAGACTGAGGTGACCCCATTGGAACCGCTGCCATGGCAACAGTGAGGAGAGGAGGGCAGAAAATAGAGGAGTGGGGGCGAGTGTTAGAAATCCCTCTTCAAGAACATAAATAACTGAGGGACAGGCAGTGGAGCAGGGTAGATTCTGAGCCCACATTAGGTACGTAACTTGCTGTGCCCTGATTGCTGGGAGCTCTGGGCTCCTGCATCCTGTTTAATTGGTTCTGAAATTCTGCAAAGCTGGGGTGGGGGATGGGCCTGGAAATTCTCAAAGGTATAATTCATTCAAAATGGCTTTTAGTTCTGACTCATTTGAACTATTGCTTGGCTGAACAGCAAATCCTTTCAATCTATACGTGTATGTACCCCTCGCTCACTTGCTCTCTCTCTCTCTCTAGCTTCCCATCCCCCTCTCTTTCCCTCCAGTCTCTCTCTGCCTCTGCCTCCCTCTCTCTGTGTCACTCACGTTTCCACTCCCTCGCTCTGTCTCTTTCTCTCTTCCCCCCCCCTCACTTTGTCTTTCTCTCTCTCCCTTTTCCTCTCTCTCACTGTGTCTCCCTCCCTGTCTCCCCTTCACTGTCTCTCCCTCCGTCTCTCCCTCTGTCTTCCTCTCTCTGTCTCTCTCTGTCCTTCTCTCCCTGTGCCCCTCACTCTCTCTATGTGTCCGTCTCACTGCGAGCATGAATTCATGTCTCTCTCTCTCTTTTAGCTGTCTCCTTCTCATATCTGTCCCTCTCCTGCACTCTCATCTGTCTCTCTCATCGCACCTCGTTTCTGTCATTTTCTCTTTCTGCCTCTCCATCTGCCTATCTCACTTGAACCTGAACCTCTTCTCCACCTCTTTCATTCCCTATCTACCTTTCTCTCTCTCTCTCTCCCTGCCTTCTCCAATATGAAGGCTGGTACCCAATGGGCTCTGCACTTCCTGATGACTTCGTAGATCAACTCTACCAGCCACATAGCAGATAAATGGAAGCATTCACTTCCGTCTAATACGGTACCAATCCTGTGTGTCTCAGTGGCAGCTCCTGTACACACAGTGCACAGTAGAAGGGGATGATTCACTCCTGTCTCTTACTGTACATTTCAAGTCAAACTGCACTGCCAAAAAGGAGTTAAATTAATATTTGTTGAGTCAGAGCACTGAGGAATAGAGAGATGAACAATTCTAGAGTCATAGAGTTTTACAGCACGGAAAGAGGCCCTTTGGCCCATCATGTCCACATCAGTCATCAAGCCCCTATCCTAACCCCATTTTCCAGCACTTGGCCCCTAGCTCTGTATGCTATGGCATTTCAAATGTTCATCTAAATACTTCTTAAATGTTGTGAGTGTTCTTGTCTCTACCCTCAGGCAGTGAGTTCCAGATACCCTCCACCCTCTGGGAGAAAATAATTTTCCTCAAATCCCCTCTAAACTTCCTGCCCTTTACCTTAAATCTATGCCCCCTGGTTATTGACACCTCCACTAAGGGGAAAAGTTTCTTCCTATCCACCCTATCCATGCTCCTCATAATTTTGTATACCTCTATCAGCTCCCCCCTCAGCTCTAATGAAAACAACCTCAGTCTATCCAGTCTCTCTCCATAGCTGAAATGCTCCAGCCCAGGCAACATCCTGGTGAATCTCCTCTGCACCCTCTCCAGTGTAATCACATCCTTCCTGTAGTGTGGCGACCAGAACTGCACACAGTATGTCAGCTGTGGCCTAACTAGCGTTTTATACAACTCCAACATAACCTCCCTGCTCTTGTGTTCAATGCCTCAATGCCTCGACTAATAAAGGCAAGTATCCCATATGCCTTCTTAACCACCTTATCTACCTGTCCCGCTACCTTCAAGGGTCTTGAATTAATTAATTTAATTAATTCTGCAGGATTACTTTACTGGGAAGATGGACAAAGCAACTTGGGACAGGTTTTCCTAGTCCTGGGCACAGTCGAGAGGGAAAATCCAGCGGCCCATCATGTGTAAGTGCACCTCCTGTTCCACTTCCCTACTTTCACCAGGAGTCAGAGGAGAGAGAGAGCTCATGAGGCAGGAGACTCTGACTGGCGTGGGGCGAATAGCAGCTTCTCACTCTGAATTCCCTTGTGGGCTCATCTGCCTGCCCATCGAGTGCCCCATCATTGATCCAAGTCCGCCCTGACTTGCCTATTGGTCTGTTACAGGCACCTCTTCCGGACAGTGCCAACCCAATTGTGAAAGAAGGAATCTGCATTTCTGTAGCGCTTTCCACATCCTTAGCACATCCCAAGGCATCCTGGCCAATGTTTATCCCTCAGCCAGCATCACTGAAACAGATTATCTGGTCGTTATCACACAGCTGTTTGTGGGAGCTTGCTGTGCACAAATTGGCTGTGTTTCCAATGCAACAGTGACGATACCTCAGGAAGTACTTCACTGGGTGTAAAGTGTTTTGGGGCTTCCTGAGGATGTGACAGGTGCCACAGAAATGCAAGTTCCTTCCTTTGCGGTCGATCAATCCCCCTCCAAGCGTAGTCATTATTGCAATGCAGGCCAGCAAGGTAGTCAATTTGTGCACAGCAAGCTCCCACAGACAGCAGTTAAATAAATGACCAGATGCCCCGATTTGGTGATGTTGGCTGAGGGATGGATATTGGCCAGGACACCAGGGTTGGGGGTTGGCGGGGGTGGGGGGGGTGGGGAGAATTCACCTGCTGTTTTCTAAATAGTGTCACAAAATCTTTTATGTCCACCTGAGACGGCAGACAGGAGTCTCAGTTTAACGCCTCATTCAGCAGGCGGGCACCAATGGATCTCAGTAGACGTTGCCCGGGGTGACACTGGCACAGCTGGGGAGGGGAATCGGAGGTGAGTGAAGGTGCGGACACTCTTGAGGAGAGCAGCCAGCGAAGATGAACACATGAGGGAGAAAGGGGTGAAAGGATATGCTGCTGAAAAGGGGTGGGAGGAGGTTTGTGTGGAGCATAAACACCAGCACAGACTAGTCAGGCCAAATGGCCTGTTTCTGTGCTGACATTAGAATGCAAGTCACTATTGAATCTGCTTCCAGCACCCTGCGATATGACGCGTTCCAGATCATCCCAACTCAACTCTCTTCATCTCCCCACTCCGGTTCTTTAATTTATTTCAGTCTGTCTCCTCCTCTGGTTACCAATGAATTATTATTAACGCGTTGTTTAATTCAGATGGTTTCTGATATCTGTGTCCTTCTTTTGGCAGCTGGGTCTCCATGGAGACTTCTGACAGGTTCACTCAAGGCCTACATGCCTCTTAGAGCCTCACTCCTAAGGTGGTGTAACCATTCACCCTAATGTGCACTCACAGCCAAGTCGGGCAGTGGTTTTGTTGAAGGCGATTGATGAAGCAATCTTATAGTTGCCGCAGCAACTGGATTATAAGAAAATGATATTGAGCCAAGAGTCAGTAAGCACCAACAGTCACTTGGAAGTACAGAACTTGAACATTGCTGAGAGGTTTTTCATCTCGCACTCATCTGGACAAACACAAGAAAGCCAAATTTCAAATGATCACAACAATTTACACTACAGGAGAAAAGGGTACTGATTGGTTGGCAAATTGACCCTGATTGGCCGAGGTGTTGCCGTGGAGAAAACAGCGGGGAGCTATAGGCTCCCGGGTAATTCAAAAAAGGTGCAAGGCTTGAACATATTCCTTTTGTTTGCAGAGAACGGGTCCCTGCGTGTGAATTTATGTCACTTCTACCAAGTGTGAATGAGCCATGTTATGAGCTCAATGATATCCCCTTTTCTCCTGTAGTATAAATTGTTGTGATAGTTTGAAATTTGACATTCTTGCATTTGTCCTGATGAGTGCAGGATGAAAAGCTTCAGCAAGACGGCTCTCTTTTCAACAAGATTTAAGTTCCAACTCCTCCCTAAGACCATCACGATGAAAATGGCCAACTTGTTTTACACCATTGCTGAGAGTACGCTCCCCACCACAGGCCCCCTGACCCCTTTGACCCACCCTGATACACCCGCACCTCAGCTCCCTTCCACAAGGCTCCAATCCATCAAGGTACCCAGTCTCGCAAGAGTCTCAGCGTCCTGATAAAGCATTCATTAAAATTGTCAACCTCACCTCTAAGTCAGAAGGGTAAGATTTGAATTTTCAAGCCAGAGTCTTGAGTGCATAATCTAGGCTGACACTCCCAGAGCAGGGGCTGTCTTTTCAATGGAATCTCAAACCGAAGCACATCTGTCCGCTCAGGTGGATGTGTAAGATCCCACTGGGCCATTGCTAACAGCCAGGGAGCTCTCCCCAGTCAATTTTTATCCCTCAACCAACATCACTAAAGCAAAACAGATTATCTGGTCATTGCTTATTTGTGGGAGCTTGCTGTGCGCAAATTGACTGCCTTTCCGACATTACAATGACTGGCCTCCCTTTCCATATTTCTTGGTGGACAGGCCACGAATGGAAAAGTGGACACTGTCTGAGGCTGTCCTAGACTGTTTAGAACTTTGACCCTGAGCTGAGCTACTGACCCCACACCCGCCCCATCCTCTCCATCAACAAGACCGCCCATTCCCACCTTTCTAATCTTGGCCCTTCTTCAGCCTTGCCTCAGCCTGTCTGTGGCTGGACCCTAACCCCTTGCCTTTGTTACCTACAGACTCGCCAATCCCGGTGATCTCTTGTCGGCCTCCCTCAGGCTTATAGCCTCTGGCCTTCACGCTAGCGAGCGGCCTGCTCCCAGGAGACATGAGTTTTGGAAAACAGACAGAAAGCTGTGTGCCGTCAGCCTCCTGCACCTGCCTAGATGCAGGGAGCTTTCTAAGTCTTAGTCCTGAGTGGGGCCTGAATCCAGGACATTCTGGAGCCAGGGCTACGAATGCTATCCTCTAAGACAAGGCCAAGAGCAGTTTCTGTGGTGTGAAGTTCCCAGGGTCGGTGGGAGGGGGTACAAAGCGAGTTGGTCTGGGGAGTGTCTTGCTTTGAGCACAGAGAGATGTGATCAGCCATTTGCCACTCCACAGACTCACTCTGGGAACGTTTCCATCCCTTCCCGAAAACAAATTATCATTTTATCTCCTGCAAGAAACAGAACAACATCTAATTTCCCAGCAGGTTGGGGCGTCACTGTTTGAATGGAATATAATTTCATGCAGTGTGACCTTTTGAGGGATGTGTAATTACACGGTAGCTTTTATTTTTCTACTTTTTCTATTTCTGCCAAGGAAGCAGGCGTCGCTGAGCAGATCCTTCTCTTGAGTGCGTGGGACTAAACGGCAGGTTCCTGGCACGAGGAGGGAGCCTGTTATTGTCCAAGCTCCTAAGCGTTGCCACTTTACGCGATGGGCAGATATCTTGGTGTCTCTGGTGGTGGGAAGGTCACCTCCCCGGTTTAGTATGTAAGAAATGGGAGCTGGAGCAGGCCACTTGGCCCCTCGAACCTGTTCGGCCTTTCAACAAGATCATGGCTGATCTTTGGCCTCAACTCCACATTCCCTCCCCACTCCTTCTCCCTTCATTCCCCTTTGTGTTCAAAACCCTATGGCCTTCAGTCTTGAGGACACTCAACGACTGAGCTTCCACAGCTCTCCGGGGTAGAGAATTCCAAAGATCCACAATGCTCCGCATGAACTCATTTCTCCTCATCTCAGCCCAAAATGGCCAACCCCTTCTCCTGAGACTGTGATCCCCTAACTCCAGACTCTCCAGCCAGGGAAAACAGCCTCTCAGCATCAACCCCATCAAACCCTCTTAACAATTTTATACTTTTCATCTTTACATCTCATTCTTTTAAACTCCAGTGAGAAAAGGCCGCTCAATCTCTTCTTGTGGGACAACATCACAGGATTCAATTTCCTTCTTAACCCTCCTCATCTTGGTGGGATACAATCCTAGAGCCAAGGAACTTCCCCCAGTGCTTAGCTTGTTGTGACTGTTTTCCATGTGCGAGTCAAACACTGAGTACCAGTATTATATTATCACCATCTTCTGCCCACATCTCCCCACCCCAACAACACATGCACACCAGTCAGAGTCACTGGGTATTAGCCCAATGGCCAGAGAGCAAAACCTTGCTGACTCATCGCAGATAGGCCCAGGTTCCTGCTCCTGACCCAATGAATATTGTTGGGGTGTTTCACTGTGGGTGTGCCCATGTGCATGTGTGTTGTGTGTCCATGTATCTGGAAGTGTACATGTATGTGGGTGTATCCATGTGCGTGTTGTGTCTCCATGTGCCAGCTGTGTCTCCATGTGTGTGTGGGCATGTTCATGTATGTGGGTGTGTCCATGTGCATGTTGGGTGTCCATGTATGTTTATTTATTTAGTTACGAGATGTGGGAGTCGCTGACTAGGCAGCATTTATTGCCCACCCCTAGTTGCCCTTGAGGAGGTGGGGGTGAGTCACCTTCTTGAACCGCTGCAGTCCATGTGGTGTAGGTACACCCACAGTGCTGTTAGGGAGGGAGTCCCAGGATTTTGACCCAGCGACAGTGAAGGAACAGCAATGTATGTGGGTGTGTCCATGTGTGTGTTGTCTGTCCATGTGTGTGTGTGTGTTGGCATGTTCATGTATGTGGGTGTGTCCATGTGTGTGTTGTCTGTCCATGTGTGTGCACTGGCATGTTCATGTATGTGGGTGTGTCCATGTGTGTGTTGTCTGTCCATGTGTGTGTGTGTGTGTGTTGGCATGTTCATGTATGTGGGTGTGTCCACGGGTGTGCTGGGTGTCCATGTCTGTGGATGTGAGAGCACCCATTACCCAATGGAATTGCCCCCCCAGTGAGACAGTGAGTACAGGAGAACCACAATAGCAATTAACCTCACGTATATAGGAGGCCCGAGAATGTCGACACCTACTGAAGAAGTCTCGAGAACAGCTGAATTCTCAGCAGCAAACTGTCCCTTTAAGAGGTTTAGGAGAACCTGTAAATTGTACAGTGACTGTATAAAAGCTAACATTTGCTTTTCAGTCAGACAACGCTGATGCATAATTTAGTAAATTTACAGCCCATGTAATGTGCAAAAAGTGATCTATTCCAGTCTGTAATATCCTGGAAGGTCATGTGAAGCCGGGCTGGCAGAGAATAAGAGAGTGATGTCAACCAGTTACATATATCCAATTTACCTTTTTCATCACTTTTTCAGGCATGGTTCATGTGATGGAATAAACCCATCAGATCCTGAAACTTCTTGTTAACTCTTTCCTGGCCAAATTTGCAAACCAAATTACATTGGGTGGAACCTTTTTTTAACACATGCATTCCAGACGTAACCAGCTTGTCCTCTAGGAGGGTCAGTGAATCATTTGGTAGAACGGAACTTGAACCTTGTTGAAAAGGGAAGCACCTTCTCGTAGTGTTTCATCTTGCACTCATCAGGACAAACACAAGAATGCCAAATTTCAAGCGATCACAACAATCTATACCGCAGGAGAAAAGGGTGCTGATTGGTTGACCAGTCCACCCTGATTGGCCAAGATGTTGCCCTGGAGAAAGCAACGGGGAACTATAGGATCCCCAAGCTCCCCATGATTGGGCAGCACTTGCTGAACAAGCCTGAGTGCAATAATAGCTACACTAACAACCAAACTGAGATAATCAGCCGAGCTTGTAACGTGAGTCGTTTACACTCGCTCGAAGTGACATCGATTTATACGATGGAACCCGCCCTCTGCAAACAAAAGGAATATGTTCAAGCCTTGCACCATTTTTGAATTACCCGGGAGCTTGGGGAAGCTTTAGTTACCCATTGCTTTCTCCATGGCAACACCTCAGCCAGCGTCGATTTGCCAATGAATCAGCACTCTTTTCTCCAGTAGTATAAATTGTTGTGATCGTTTGAAATTTGGCATTCTTGCATTTGTCCCGATTAGTGCAAGACAAAAAGCTTCGGCAACATGTCTCAATTTTCAGCAAGATTCAGAGAATCATCGCTCTAAACTGTCTTTCTCCTCTCCCCCACCAATCCTTGCAGCTCCTGCCTCTCATCCAAACACTCTTCAAATCCAAAACTAGACAAGAGCGAAAACTTGCATTTGTATCGTGCCTTTCACATGGTAAAACAGCTAAAAGGCACTTCACAGGAGAATAGTCAGGCAAAATTTGACACAGAGCCACATAAGGAGATATTAGGACAGGTGACCAAGGCAGTAGGTTTTAAGGAGCATCTTGTAGGAGAAGAGAGAGAGATAGAGGAAGAGAGAGAGATGGAGAGGTTAAGGGAAGAGGTTCCATAGCATATGGATGAGGCAGCTGAAGGCATGGCCACCAATGGTGGAGGAATTAAAATTGAGGATGCGCGAGAGACCAGAATTGGAGGGGCAGAGAGATCAGGAAGGGGAGGAGGACAAGGAGGTTGTAGAATGCGGAGGGGTGAGTCCATGGAGGGATTTGAAGACAGGGATGAGATCTTGTCAGAAAATATCAAGAGGCCACTGGGATGTTGTGGAGGACAGGGATGGAGGCTTCATAGCTGAGCTAAATCCTGACCCCAAAACTAACAGATGCAACATTGCCAATGGGGTTTGAAGGATGGGGGCAGTCACTGGATGGCAATGAGGAGCAGGAATCCTGTCTGGTCTATACCCTCCCTACCTAAGGATATCAGGCCTGCTGTGACACTCCTTGACTAGGTCAGGAGAGGATCTAACTTCTCAGTGATCTCATTGCTGTTTGTGGGATCTTGCTGTGCATAAATTGGCAGCCATATTAGTTTACCGTACAACACAGCAAAAGTAACTGATTAGCGTAATGCGCTTTAGGATGCCCCGAGAATGAGAAAGGCGCTAAATCAATGCAAGTTATTTCCCACTTTTCCTCAAAAACCTTCTCAAAACTCATCTCAGCTTCGTATAGTAGGCTTCTAACCCTAACCCTAACCCTAGCCACCCCAACCCTAACTGGCACCAAGTCCTGTTCAGCCCTCACCCCACCCCGGCCGTGCTCGCTGACTGTCATTGGCTCCCGAGCCACCAACGCCGCCATTTTAAAACGCTCGTCCTTGTTTTGAAATCCCTCCGTGGCCTCGCCCCCCACCCCCCCCACATCCCCCCACTCCCCCCTCTATCTCTGTCACGTCCTCCAGCCTCACAACCCTCCGAGATCTGTGCTAGCCTCCGGTTCCGGGCTCTTGCGCAGTCCCGATTTTAATCGCCACGCCACTGGCATCTGTGCTTCCAGCCTCCTGGGACCCTACGTTCTGGAATTCTCCTCCCTTAAGCCTCTCTGCCTCTCTCTGTTCCTTTAAGACAGTCCTTAAAACCTACCCTTGTGACCAAGCTTTAGGCCACCTGCCCTAACATCTCCTTATGTGGCTTGGGAGTCAAATTTTATTTGACAGAGAAGCCTTGGGACACTTCTCTCAATTAGGGTCATTAGGAGGGGGGGATGGGCAACAAGTGCTGGTCTTGCCAGTGACACTCACATCCGATGAAAGAATAAAAAAGGCACAACCTAAATGCAATCAGCGCTCTCTTCTCACACAGTGTAAAGTTGTTGCTCCCCCTGACATTGGGTATTCTTGCGATTGTCCTGATGAGTGCAAGAGGAGAAGCTTTGACAGGATGTCTTGTTTTTAGCTACACTCAATGCAATTTGTTGTAGGTCACAGAATGCTGCATTCAACCAGCGCGCAAATCCCTACCCTGCTGTTGGGGGTGGGGGGAGGGGGGTGGGGAGCTGTGAATCGGGACGACGGTGCCCCCGTTCAGGGTTGGCTGGCAGTGACATTCCGTGAGCAGATTGGCATCGCAGCTACCCGCCCGACAAGCCGCACACTCGGGATACGCTCAGGCGGTGTGTCTTCCTCTCGCCTGGGCTGATCAGGGGAGGGTGGTCTGCAGTTTGCTGCGTGTGAGGAATGTCAGATATGCGTGGCATGCCGGCTCCTGTGCTCCTTGGCCTCACAGCGTGGCATGTCTGAATGTGCCACAGGAAGGAACGTGCAAGCTCAGCGATGGGAGAGGGGCTGGCCAGATAACAGCCAATGGCGGCGTGGCCGAAATATCAGGGAGCTGCTATCGAGAGTCCAGGCATGAACAGCAACAAGGGCTTAGATTTGCATAGCAACTTCTAAGGCAATAAAACATTCCAAGGAGCATAATAAACAATGGCACCAAGCCACATAATGGGATATCAGGTCAGATGACCAAAAAGTTTGGACAAAGTTTAAGGAGGGTCTTAAAGGAGGAAAGCGAGGTAGAGAGGCAGAGAGGTTTAGGGAGGGAGTTCAAGAGCTTGGGGCCTCAGGCAGCTGAAGGCACGGCCGCCAATGGCGGAGCGATTAAAATCGAGAGTGCACAAGAGGCCAGAATTAAAGGAGTGTAGCTACCTCGGAGGGTTGTGGAGCTGCAGGAGGTTACAGAGATAGGGGTGGGGTGGGGTGAGTGAGGCCATGGAGGGATTCGAAAACAAGGAGGAGGATCTTAAAATCAAGACCAGGAGCCAATGTCGGCCATTGAGCACAGGGGGGTCCACCAGAAGGATAAACAGTTCGACCCAGTACTTTTATTTCCCGGTTTTTACTGGCGTTCCATTTTAAGGTGTACAAGACCAGTTCAGGCCAGTATCCTGATTTCCCAGTTTTTAACAGTGTTTTCGTTCTGGGTGATGGGGGAACAGGACTTGGCATGAGTTAAGACACAGGCAGCAGAGTTCTGGATGACCTCGAGTTTGCTGAGGGTAGAATGTGGGACTTCAGCCAGGAGCGTGTTGGAATAATTGAGTCTAGAGATAACAAAGGCATGGATGAGGGCTTCAGCAGCAGATAAGCCGAGATGGGGGCAAAGCCAGGTGACCGAGGTCGGAACAAGCAGTTCTTCTCGATGGCACGACTACGAGGTCAAAAGCTTACCTCAGGATCAAATGTGACACTGAGGTTGTGAACAGACTGGCTTATAATCTCAGACTGTTGCCAAGGAGAGGGATGGAGTTGGTAGCTAGGGAACAAGAGTTTGGAGCGGGGATTAAAAACAATGGCTTCAGTCTTCCCAACGTTTAATTGGATATGTTAGTCAGGAACAACACAGTACGTGGCGTGTATATGAATGGTTGCCAGACAAGAGCAACGAAAACAGTAATGGTTTCCCAGAGTCCTCACAGGCAGAGAGAGAAGACTCTGCTAAACATCAATAATGTATTTGCATTTATGAAGTGCATTTCCACCACCTCAAGGCCTCGAAAGCACTTTACAGTCAAGGAAGTGCTTTATTTTATGGTTGTAATGTAGGAGATGCAGCAGCCAATTTTATGCACAGCAAGCCCCCACAAACAGGAATGTGATAATGATGTTGGATGAGGGATAAATATTGGTCCCTGGACACCAGGGAAAGCTCTCCCGCTCGTCTTCAAAATAGGGCCACGGAATCTTTGATATCCACCCGAAAAAGGTAGGCAGGGCCTTGGTTTAGCCTCTCAACCGAGAGACAGCACTGCTGGCAGTGTGAGCACACCCTCGGTACTGCAGGCTAGACTTGGAGCTCAAGGTCCAAGAGCAGGGCTAGAACCCGCAATATTGTAACAGGGAAGAGTGCTGGGCACTAGAGTCGCGGCTGATACTTGGGGCTGGGCTTCCTGTACACTTCGGAACCCCGACGCCTGGACTAAATGGGGGTCCCAACCCCGCGCTGGCTGGTGGAAGGACCAGCTCGGTGAATTTACCACAGGCAGCCCCCTAATTGACCAGCTACAGGTCTGCCATCCAAGTGTGCAGGCTCTCAATCAGAGGGCTGGCATTTCTGGAGCCTTAACACAGGCGGGTGCGCTGAGGCAGACAGGAGACCCTAGGGGCACCTCAAAGTGGGGGCGTAGAGGTAAGTATAATCTGAAATTCCAGATGACTGAGAGTGGAAGGGCCCCGCCGATCAGAGGGGAGATCCTTTCAGGGGGCATCATTGGCGGGGCGGGTTCTGCCTTTCCTCCCCGCAGGCCCCTTTATAGGGCATGGATCCTCCGGCACCAATTATACACCAAACCCCTTCCACCCAGGGATGCTGCAGGGCGTGGGCTACCCCCATTCTTGTGGGGGGTGGGTGGGTGGGGGCAAAATGCTGTCAACTGTGAAAATGGCGCCTAATTGGGGTCTTAATTAAGGCAAATTGGCTTCCCGCCTCTGTGGGTGGGGTGGGAGTGGGGCAGTCAAACTCTAGTCCTGCCCATCGCTGGGAAGCCTCCCTTCCCCCCCCATGGTGGGATTGCATTGGGGAGCCACCCAACAGGCTCCCTGTGTTTTAACACCAATCCCTGTCGCTCCAACTACCATGGAGGCTGTAAAATTCTGCCCTGGGGCCCAAACTGGCTGCGACTTCCCAGTGCATCATTCAGGCCTGGCCAAGCTGTAGGCCATGGACCACAGGCCTTGGAAACCAATCCCTTAGCAACGAGGTAACTGTTTGCTCTTTTCTGGTACCTGCTGCTTCTGTCCGAGGGGTTTTGAAAGGGCATTCCTTCACCGCTGTCAAATCCCAGGATCTCATAAGATATCCAGAAAAAGGGATTCAAGCTTTATATAAACCGGGCTTGCCAACTCTGGTCAGATGTGTTCCTGGAGGCTTCACCTTGTGGCCTTGTAACTCCAACCACCCTGTCCCCACACTCCCATCATTGGTCCAACTGACATGTCAATCTTCACTGCGCCCTGCCTTTCCATACTGTGGCTACAAGAGCAGGTCAGAGGCTGGGAATCCTGAGGCGAGTAACTCACCTCCTGACTCCCCAAAGCCTGTCCACCATCTACAAGGCACAAGTCAGGAGTGTGATGGAATACTCCCCACTTGCCTGGATGAGTGCAGCTCCCACAACACTCAAGAAGCTCGACACCATCCAGGACAAAGCAGCCCACTTGATTAGCAACACATCCACAAACATTCACTCCCTCCACCACCGACGCACAGTAGCAGCAGTGTGTACCATCTACAAGATGCACTGCAGGAACTCACCAAGACTCCTCAGACAACATCTTCCAAACCCACGACCACTACCATCTAGAAGGACAAGGGCAGCAGACACATGGGAACACCAGCACCTGGAAGTTCCCCTCCAAGTCACTCACCATCCTGACTTGGAAATATATCGGCCGTTCCTTCATTGTCGCTGGGTCAAAATCATGGAACTCCCTCCCTAACAGCACTGTGGATGTACCTACACCACATGGACTGCAGCGGTTCAAGAAGGCAGCTCACCACCACCTTCTCAAGGAGCAATTAGGGATGGGCAATAAATGCTGGCCTCGCCAGCGATGCCCACATCCAGTGAATGAATTCATAAAAAACATCCAGGAGGGTTAGCAACCCTAACCTCTCAGAGGTCAATAGTGCTTATCAAAGTGCGATTGGACACTTCTGGCTTAGAGTCTGACCTCAGAACAGTTGAAAGCTACCTCAAGAGGCTTGAGAGTCCATCAACCTCCCAGTCGGTAACAAGGCATGTAGCAGGCCTCACCCTTCAGGCTCTGTTAAGTTAATTAAGAGTCAGGGCCCCTGGGCTTAGGAGAGGAACGATCAGTTCTGGACATTGTCCGGAGACCCTACTGAACACACGCACGTGGACATTGTAAGAGGACGAGAGCAGGACTCTCCCTTGCAAACCAACCAATGTCATTCTTGCCTCAAAGTTATGGGTTCAAGTTCCACATAAGATCTAAGCACGAAATCAAGACCAACCAGTACTGGGGGCATGCAGCACTGTCAGTGGAGCTGCCTTTTGGATGAGACCTTAAACTGTGAAGGGTACGTGTAAAACATTCCCATGGGACTGTTCGAAAAAGAGCAGAAGAGTCCTTCCCTCATCCAACACCTTAAAAAACACAGGTCTCCTGGCTATCACCTTGCTGTTTGTGGGATCTTGCTGTGCAGAAATTGGATGTTGCGTTTCCTCTGTTGAAACAGTGACTACACTTCAAAAAAACGTGAAAGGGTGCAATATAAATGCAAGTCCTTTCTATCATACCCTGTGAACAGGCAAGGCCGGAGCTCACCCTGGGGAGAAATGGATAGCGGGCAATCAGGAATCGGAGATTGTCCACTGACTGTGGAATCGTAAATCCAGGGAGGAGCTGGCAGCATTAGGAAGGGGAGGGGTGCAAAACACGGCCCGAGAAAGCTGAACGATGGTGAACCACCAGATGCCGTTTGGCATTCACTCCAGCCAGAGCTCCAAGTGCCGACATCTTCACCAGCACCGCGCCACGCCACCTCCCTCGCTACCCCACAAACCACCCACCTTCCACACTGGCCAGCCCCCCAGACCAGCAAATGCTGCTCTGGCACAGTCATCTCCTCCTCCCCATGGGGAAATGATGTAACTGGCTTTCAGGGTGTCTCAGATGGGTCAGTGAGCAGAATACGGATTCATTATGCGATTATTCCACTCTGCAGCCCTAGCTTGGCAAGATATTTCATTACCCTGATGAATAAACTGCGGCTCCAGACTTACACAGTGAGTAATCCTTCCCCTGCTGAATAAACAGTGACTCTGTATGTTACACAGTGACTAATCCTTACCCTGCTGAATAAACAGTGACTCTGTACAGTCACACAGTGACTAATCCTTACCCTGCTGAATAAACAGTGACTCTGTACAGTTACACAGTGACTAATCCCTACTCTGAATAAACAGAGACTCTGTACAGTCACACAGTGAATAATCCTTACCCTGCTGAATAAACACTGACTCTGTACAGTTACACAGTGAATAATCCTTACCCTGCTGAATAAACAGTGACTCTGTACAGTCACACAGTGAATAATCCTTACCCTGCTGAATAAACACTGACTCTGTACAGTCACACAGAGTAATCCTTCCCCTGCTGAATAAACAGTGACTCTGTACAGTCACACAGAGTAATCCTTACCCTGCTGAATAAACACTGACTCTGTACAGTCACACAGAGTAATCCTTACCCTGCTGAATAAACAGTGACTCTATATGTTACACAGTGACTAATCCTTATCCTGCTGAATAAACAGTGACTCTGTACAGTCACACAGTGACTAATCCTTACCCTGAATAAACAGTGACTCTGTACAGTTACACAGTGACTAATCCTTACCCTGCTGAATAAACAGAGACTCTGTACAGTTACACAGTGAATAATCCTTATCCTGCTGAATAAACACTGACTCTGTACAGTTACACAGTGAATAATCCTTATCCTGCTGAATAAACACTGACTCTGTACAGTTACATAGTGGATAATCCTTACCCTCCTGAACAAACAGTGACTCTGTACAGTTACATAGTGGATAATCCTTACCCTGCTGAACAAACAGTGACTCTGTACAGTTATACAGCACGAGATATAATTTTAGGACAGGAGATATGAGTGAAACACAGAGGCTCTGGGGGCAGTGATTAGAAACTGGCTATTCTAGCCGTGTTTATTGAAACTGAAAAAGCAACTGAGTTCTTCGCAAGGCTGCAGTGAGAAGACTGCTTTTGCGTCTCAGTCCCTCTCTTCAAACTGAAGCAAAGTCGATCTTCCCCCTGTCTTCCCCCCGTCATGTTGAAATCTTCTGGTGGGGCCTGTTTATGCTGCAGGAGAAGTTTCTTGGCTTGCAAGTGGCGAATCCCAGATGGTGTGGCTCCTTTAAATAGATGTATTCTTGCTCGTTGCCATGTGATGGGTGAGGAGAAGGAATCAGGTTGGGAGTGAGTCATTGTAATGCTGGGAATTGAGCCTAGAGCCTGCTGCATCAGGACTCAATCCCATCAGCAGCCATTGCTTCCAGTGGGTGTTTAGTGTGCCAGTCAGGGTGTGTCGCTAAAAAGTCACGCCAACTCACAGAGGTAGAATGATTGGATCAGATTTGACCACTAAAGTTGTGTTGAGTTGACCACCTATAAACTAAATGTTGTGCCACAGGTTGGCAAGACCTTAAAAAAAAAACCAAACCAAACACTGGGGTTTATTTCTAGAGGGATAGAATTGAAAAGTAGGGAGGTTATGCTGAACCTGTATCGAACCTGGGTTAGACCACACTTAGAGTACAGTGTGCAGTTCCGGTTGCCATGTTATAAATAGGTTATAGAGGCACCGGGGAGGGTGCAGAGGAGATTTACAAGGATGATCCCAGAAATGTGTGGGTTTACATATCGGGAAAGGATTAACAGGCTTGGTCTCTTCTCTCTGGAAAAAAGAAGGTTCAGGGGGTGACCTAATCGAGGTCTTTAAAATTCTGAAAAGTGTTGATCGAGTGGAAACAGAGAGAATGTTTCCTCTTGTGGGGAAGAGCAGAACGAGAGACCGGCAATATAAGACAGTCCCCGGGAAATCCAATCGGGAATTCAGAAGAAACTTCTTCACCCAAAGAGTGGGTGAGAATGTGGAACTCACTACCACAGGGAGTGGTTGAAGCGAATGGTATAGATACATTTAAGGGGAAACTAGACAAGGAGATGAGGAAGAAGGGAATCGAGGGTTTCAGTGGCAGATTTAGATGAGGAAAGATGGGAGGAGGCTCAAGTGGAGCATGAATGCCAGCATGGACTGGTTGGGCCGAATGGCCTGTTTCTGTGCCGTATATTATGTGCAAATCTTATGAATCAGGACGGGGAAGTTGTCGAGGAAACCAGCAGGATTTTCCTGTTTCTGTAGGGCGTTGTTGATCAAGGCCAACACTGGGTCAAGGGAGCAGGTTGAAACCATTTAAGTGGCCCCTTGTGAGGGTTGGTACATAGAGCGAGAGGGAGCTTGGGACGAGAAGGAGAACTAGGGAGGGCAGTGTTGAGACAGTGCTTTCCAAATTCACGTAGGTGGAGACAGGCCGTTTCCAGGCAGAGAGCCACGCGCGAGGATCCTTAAACATCTTCCCAAACCAGGGCCTGTTTGCAAGTTCAGAGAGACGCTGTGAACCAGAGCACCTAGAATAATTAAATTAGCAGCACTGTGTGCTAAATGAAAGATACGCACTTATACTCATTTAATCATGAAGTGCTAATTGGTTATCACTCAAGGGGACTGATTTCATATTGCAAGTGGCATGTGAGCACTCAGGCAACACAAGATCTAGTTTGTCAATCACTTTCCCTCACGTAACACTGACTGTGTGTGTGTAACAGGACTGAGTGTCCCAGCACTGACTGTGTGTGTATAACAGGACTGAGTGTCCCAGCACTGACTGTGTGTGTATAACAGGACTGAGTGTCCCAGCACTGACTGTGTGTGTAACAGGACTGCGTGTCCCAGCACTGACTGTGTGTGTATAACAGGACTGAGTGTCCCAGCACTGACTGTGTGTGTGTAACAGGACTGCGTGTCCCAGCACTGACTGTGTGTGTGTAACAGGACTGAGTGACCCAGCACTGACTGTGTGTGTGTAACAGGACTGAGTGTCCCAGCACTGACTATGTGTGTGTAACAGGACTGAGTGTCCCAGCACTGACTGTGTGTGTATAACAGGACTGAGTGTCCCAGCACTGACTGTGTGTGTATAACAGGACTGAGTGTCCCAGCACTGACTGTGTGTGTGTAACAGGACTGCGTGTCGCAGCACTGACTGTGTGTGTAACAGGACTGCGTGTCCCAGCACTGACTGTGTGTGTATAACAGGACTGCGTGTCCCAGCACTGACTGTGTGTGTGTAACAGGACTGCGTGTCCCAGCACTGACTGTGTGTGTAACAGGACTGCGTGTCCCAGCACTGACTGTGTGTGTAACAGGACTGAGTGTCCCAGCACTGACTGTGTGTGTAACAGGACTGCGTGTCCCAGCACTGACTGTGTGTGTATAACAGGACTGAGTGTCCCAGCACTAACTGTGTGTGTATAACAGGACTGAGTGTCCCAGCACTGACTGTGTGTGTGTAACAGGACTGCGTGTCCCAGCACTGACTGTGTGTGTAACAGGACTGCGTGTCCCAGCACTGACTGTGTGTGTATAACAGGACTGCGTGTCCCAGCACTGACTGTGTGTGTATAACAGGACTGCGTGTCCCAGCACTGACTGTGTGTGTAACAGGACTGCGTGTCCCAGCACTGACTGTGTGTGTATAACAGGACTGAGTGTCCCAGCACTAACTGTGTGTGTAACAGGACTGCGTGTCCCAGCACTGACTGTGTGTGTAACAGGACTGAGTGTCCCAGCACTGACTGTGTGTGTAACAGGACTGCGTGTCCCAGCACTGACTGTGTGTGTGTAACAGAACTGCGTGTCCCAGCACTGACTGTGTGTGTAACAGGACTGCGTGTCCCAGCACTGACTGTGTGTGTGTAACAGGACTGAGTGTCCCAGCACTGACTGTGTGTGTAACAGGACTGCGTGTCCCAGCACTGACTGTGTGTGTATAACAGGACTGAGTGTCCCAGCACTGACTGTGTGTGTGTAACAGGACTGCGTGTCCCAGCACTGACTGTGTGTGTAACAGGACTGAGTGTCCCAGCACTGACTGTGTGTGTAACAGGACTGCGTGTCCCAGCACTGACTGTGTGTGTAACAGGACTGCGTGTCCCAGCACTGACTGTGTGTGTAACAGGACTGCGTGTCCCAGCACTGACTGTGTGTGTAACAGGACTGCGTGTCCCAGCACTGACTGTGTGTGTATAACAGGACTGAGTGTCCCAGCACTGACTGTGTGTGTAACAGGACTGCGTGTCCCAGCACTGACTGTGTGTGTAACAGGACTGCGTGTCCCAGCACTGACTGTGTGTGTATAACAGGACTGAGTGTCCCAGCACTGACTGTGTATGTAACAGGACTGAGTGTCCCAGCACTGACTGTGTATGTAACAGGACTGAGTGTCACAGCACTGACTGTGTGTGTGTAACAGGACTGAGTGTCCCAGCACTAACTGTGTGTGTGTAGCAGGACTGAGTGTCCCAGCACTGACTGTGTGTGTATAACAGGACTGAGTGTCCCAGCACTGTCTGTGTGTGTATAACAGGACTGAGTGTCCCAGCACTGACTGTGTGTGTATAACAGGACTGAGTATCCCAGCACTGACTGTGTGTGTAACAGGACTGAGTGTCCCAGCACTGACTGTGTGTGTATAACAGGACTGAGTATCCCAGCACTGACTGTGTGTGTAACAGGACTGAGTGTCCCAGCACTGACTGTGTGTGTGTAACAGGACTGAGTGTCCCAGCACTGACTGTGTGTGTGTAACAGGACTGAGTGTCCCAGCACTGACTGTGTGTGTAACAGGACTGAGTGTCCCAGCACTGACTGTGTGTGTATAACAGGACTGAGTGTCCCAGCGCTAACTGTGTGTGTATAACAGGACTGAGTGTCCCAGCACTGACTGTGTGTGTGTAACAGGACTGAGTGTCCCAGCACTAACTGTGTGTGTATAACAGGACTGAGTGTCCCAGCACTGACTGTGTGTGTATAACAGGACTGAGTGTCCCAGCACTAACTGTGTGTGTATAACAGGACTGAGTGTCCCAGCACTGACTGTGTGTGTGTAACAGGACTGAGTGTCCCAGCACTGACTGTGTGTGTAACAGGACTGAGTGTCCCAGCACTAACTGTGTGTGTAACAGGACTGAGTGTCCCAGCACTGACTGTGTGTGTGTAACAGGACTGAGTGTCCCAGCACTGACTGTGTGTGTAACAGGACTGAGTGTCCAAGCACTAACTGTGTGTGTAACAGGACTGAGTGTCCCAGCACTGACTGTGTATGTAACAGGACTGAGTGTCCCAGCACTGACTGTGTGTGTGCAACAGGACTGAGTGTCCCAGCACTGACTGTGTATGTAACAGGACTGAGTGTCCCAGCACTGACTGTGTGTGTGTAACAGGACTGAGTGTCCCAGCACTGACTGTGTGTGTAACAGGACTGAGTGTCCGAGCACTGACTGTGTGTGTATAACAGGACTGAGTGTCCCAGCACTGACTGTGTGTGTATAACAGGACTGAGTATCCCAGCACTGACTGTGTGTGTATAACAGGACTGAGTGTCTCAGCACTGACTGTGTGTGTAACAGGACTGAGTGTCCCAGCACTGACTGTGTGTGTAACAGGACTGAGTGGACCAGCACTGACTGTGTGTGTGTAACAGGACTGCGTGTCCCAGCACTGACTATGTGTGTATAACAGGACTGAGTGTCCCATCACTGACTGTGTGTGTGTAACAGGACTGAGTGTCCCAGCACTGACTGTGTGTGTAACAGGACTGAGTATCCCAGCACTGACTGTGTGTGTATAACAGGACTGCGTGTCCCAGCACTGACTGTGTGTGTATAACAGGACTGAGTGTCTCCGCACTGACTGTGTGTGTATAACAGGACTGCGTGACCCAGCACTGACTGTGTGTGTGTAACAGGACTGAGTGTCCCAGCACTGACTGTGTGTGTGTAACAGGACTGAGTGTCCCAGCACTGACTGTGTGTGTAACAGGACTGAGTGTCCCAGCACTGACTGTGTGTGTATAACAGGACTGAGTGTCCCAGCACTGACTGTGTGTGTGTAACAGGACTGAGTGTCCCAGCACTAACTGTGTGTGTATAACAGGACTGAGTGTCCCAGCACTGACTGTGTGTGTATAACAGGACTGAGTGTCCCAGCACTAACTGTGTGTGTATAACAGGACTGAGTGTCCCAGCACTGACTGTGTGTGTGTAACAGGACTGAGTGTCCCAGCACTGACTGTGTGTGTAACAGGACTGAGTGTCCCAGCACTAACTGTGTGTGTAACAGGACTGAGTGTCCCAGCACTGACTGTGTGTGTGTAACAGGACTGGGTGTCCCAGCACTGACTGTGTGTGTAACAGGACTGAGTGTCCCAGCACTAACTGTGTGTGTAACAGGACTGAGTGTCCCAGCACTGACTGTGTATGTAACAGGACTGAGTGTCCCAGCACTGACTGTGTGTGTGCAACAGGACTGAGTGTCCCAGCACTGACTGTGTATGTAACAGGACTGAGTGTCCCAGCACTGACTGTGTATGTAACAGGACTGAGTGTCCCAGCACTGACTGTGTGTGTATAACAGGACTGAGTGTCCCAGCACTGACTGTGTGTGTGTAACAGGACTGAGTGTCCCAGCACTGACTGTGTGTGTATAACAGGACTGAGTGTCCCAGCACTGACTGTGTGTGTATAACAGGACTGAGTATCCCAGCACTGACTGTGTGTGTATAACAGGACTAAGTGTCTCAGCACTGACTGTGTGTGTAACAGGACTGAGTGTCCCAGCACTGACTGTGTGTGTAACAGGACTGAGTGGACCAGCACTGACTGTGTGTGTGTAACAGGACTGCGTGTCCCAGCACTGACTATGTGTGTATAACAGGACTGAGTGTCCCATCACTGACTGTGTGTGTGTAACAGGACTGAGTGTCCCAGCACTGACTGTGTGTGTATAACAGGACTGAGTGTCCCAGCACTGACTGTGTGTGTGTAACAGGACTGAGTGTCTCAGCACTGACTGTGTGTGTATAACAGGACTGAGTGTCCCAGCACTGACTGTGTGTGTATAACAGGACTGAGTGTCCCAGCACTGACTGTGTGTGTAACAGGACTGAGTGTCCCAGCACTGACTGTGTGTGTGTAACAGGACTGAGTGTCCCAGCACTGAATGTGTGTGTATAAAAGGACTGAGTGTCCCAGCACTGACTGTGTGTGTATAACAGGACTGAGTGTCCCAGCACTAACTGTGTGTGTATAACAGGACTGAGTGTCCCAGCACTGACTGTGTATGTAACAGGACTGAGTGTCCCAGCACTGACTGTGTGTGTGCAACAGGACTGAGTGTCCCAGCACTGACTGTGTATGTAACAGGACTGAGTGTCCCAGCACTGACTGTGTATGTAACAGGACTGAGTGTCACAGCACTGACTGTGTGTGTGTAACAGGACTGAGTGTCCCAGCACTGACTGTGTGTGTAACAGGACTGAGTGTCCCAGCACTGACTGTGTGTGTGTAACAGGACTGAGTGTCCCAGCACTGACTGTGTGTGTATAACAGGACTGAGTGTCCCAGCACTGACTGTGTATGTAACAGGACTGAGTGTCACAGCACTGACTGTGTGTGTGTAACAGGACTGAGTGTCCCAGCACTGACTGTGTGTGTAACAGGACTGAGTGTCCCAGCACTGACTGTGTGTGTGTAACAGGACTGCGTGTCCCAGCACTGACTGTGTGTGTATGTAACAGGACTGAGTGTCCCAGCACTGACTGTGTATGTAACAGGACTGAGTGTCACAGCACTGACTGTGTGTGTGTAACAGGACTGAGTGTCCCAGCACTGACTGTGTGTGTAACAGGACTGAGTGTCCCAGCACTGACTGTGTGTGTGTAACAGGACTGAGTGTCCCAGCACTGACTGTGTGTGTATAACAGGACTGAGTGTCCCAGCACTGACTGTGTGTGTGTAACAGGACTGAGTGTCCCAGCACTGACTGTGTGTGTGTAACAGGACTGAGTGTCCCAGCACTGACTGTGTGTGTAACAGGACTGAGTGTCCCAGCACTGACTGTGTGTGTGTAACAGGACTGAGTGTCCCAGCACTGACTGTGTGTGTGTAACAGGACTGAGTGTCCCAGCACTGACTGTGTGTGTAACAGGACTGAGTGTCCCAGCACTGACTGTGTGTGTATAACAGGACTGAGTGTCCCAGCACTAACTGTGTGTGTATAACAGGACTGAGTGTCCCAGCACTGACTGTGTGTGTGTAACAGGACTGAGTGTCCCAGCACTAACTGTGTGTGTATAACAGGACTGAGTGTCCCAGCACTGACTGTGTGTGTATAACAGGACTGAGTGTCCCAGCACTAACTGTGTGTGTATAACAGGACTGAGTGTCCCAGCACTGACTGTGTGTGTGTAACAGGACTGAGTGTCCCAGCACTGACTGTGTGTGTAACAGGACTGAGTGTCCCAGCACTAACTGTGTGTGTAACAGGACTGAGTGTCCCAGCACTGACTGTGTGTGTGTAACAGGACTGAGTGTCCCAGCACTGACTGTGTGTGTAACAGGACTGAGTGTCCCAGCACTAACTGTGTGTGTAACAGGACTGAGTGTCCCAGCACTGACTGTGTATGTAACAGGACTGAGTGTCCCAGCACTGACTGTGTGTGTGCAACAGGACTGAGTGTCCCAGCACTGACTGTGTATGTAACAGGACTGAGTGTCCCAGCACTGACTGTGTATGTAACAGGACTGAGTGTCCCAGCACTGACTATGTGTGTATAACAGGACTGAGTGTCCCAGCACTGACTGTGTGTGTGTAACAGGACTGAGTGTCCCAGCACTGACTGTGTGTGTATAACAGGACTGAGTGTCCCAGCACTGACTGTGTGTGTATAACAGGACTGAGTATCCCAGCACTGACTGTGTGTGTATAACAGGACTGAGTGTCTCAGCACTGACTGTGTGTGTAACAGGACTGAGTGTCCCAGCACTGACTGTGTGTGTAACAGGACTGAGTGTCCCAGCACTGACTGTGTGTGTGTAACAGGACTGCGTGTCCCAGCACTGACTATGTGTGTATAACAGGACTGAGTGTCCCATCACTGACTGTGTGTGTGTAACAGGACTGAGTGTCCCAGCACTGACTGTGTGTGTATAACAGGACTGAGTGTCCCAGCACTGACTGTGTGTGTATAACAGGACTGAGTGTCCCAGCACTGACTGTGTGTGTGTAACAGGACTGAATGTCCCAGCACTGACTGTGTGTGTATAACAGGACTGAGTGTCCCAGCACTGACTGTGTGTGTGTAACAGGACTGAGTGTCCCAGCACTGACTGTGTGTGTGTAACAGGACTGAGTGTCCCAGCACTGACTGTGTGTGTATAACAGGACTGCGTGTCCCAGCACTGACTGTGTGTGTGTAACAGGACTGAGTGTCCCAGCACTGACTGTGTGTGTATAACAGGACTGCGTGTCCCAGCACTGACTGTGTGTGTGTAGCAGGACTGCGTGTCCCAGCACTGACTGTGTGTGTATAACAGGACTGCGTGTCCCAGCACTGACTGTGTGTGTGTAGCAGGACTGCGTGTCCCAGCACTGACTGTGTGTGTATAACAGGACTGAGTGTCCCAGCACTGACTGTGTGTGTGTATGTGTGTGTGTGTTCGTGCATGTGCTTGTGTGTGTGTATATATAACAGGACTGTCGGCCATCTGTGCTCTCTCTGTGTAAAACACAATATTTTAATAATTCATTATGAGGGATACCATCTGCTGTCATCTTTGCTGTGAGATCTGGAGTTGAGTTGATGCCAGAGAGACCTGAAGGCAAATGGGCACTTATTACGCATGTGGCTTCTCAAACTTAATTTTGAATGACAGGATCCCAAGGGCCATTAAGGAGCTGTGGAGCATCAAGGAATCTGGGTTTAATCAAGCCAGAGCAATTGCTTCTGCTACTTCGCTGTTCCATGGCCTGTGTTCAAGGTTGTCTCAGTTCAGGCACATTGGGTCAATGAAATAAATCTACATTCTCATTTAATTCCAAGCTGCAATCTTACAGAGGCTATAGGTCTGTTTGATGGGAAGCTAAAGGGAATACAATGAAGTGGAATTCATAACAAAAACAAATATACCTGGAAAAACTCAGCAGGTCTGACAGCATCTGCAGAGAGGAACACAGTTAACGTTTCGAGTCCGAATGACCCTTCATCAGAACTAAGTAAAAATAGAAAAGGGGTGAAATATAAGCTGGTTTAAGGGGGTTGGGACAGGTAGAGCTGGATAGAGGGTCAGTGATAGGTGGAGAAAACCAAAAGATGTCACAGACAAAAGGCCAAAGAGGTGTTGAACGTGGTGATATTATCTAAGGAATGTGCTAATTAAGGGTAGAAAGCAGGACAAGCAAGGTACAGATAGCCCTAGTGGGGGTGGGGGGAAGGGATCAAGAAAGCCTAAAAGGTAAAGATAAAACAATGGATGGAAATACATTTAAAAATAATGGAAATAGGTGGGAAAAGAAAAATCTATATAAATTATTGGAAAAAAAGGGGGGGGATCGGAAAGGGGGTGGGGATGGAGGAGAGAGTTCATGATCTAAAATTGTTGAACTCAATGTTCAGTCCGGAAGGCTGTAAAGTGCCTAGTCGGAAGATGAGGTGCTGTTCCTCCAGTTTGCGTTGAGCTTCACTGGAACAATGCAGCAGGCCAAGGACAGACATGTGGGCATGAGAGCAGGGTGGGGTGTTGAAATGGCAAGCGACAGGGAGGTCTGGGTCATGCTTGCGGACAGACCGAAGGTGTTCTGCAAAGCGGTCACCCAGTCTGCGTCTGGTCTCTCCAATGTAAAGGAAACTGCATTGGGAGCAGCGAATGCAGTAGACTAAATTGAGGGAAGTGCAAGTGAAATGCTGCTTCACCTGAAAGGAGTGTTTGGGCCCTTGGACGGTGAGGAGAGGGGAAGTAAAGGGGCAGGTGTTGCACCTTCTACGGTTGCATGGGAAGGTGCCGTGGGAGGGGTTTGAAGTGTAGGGGGTGATGGAGGAGTGGGCCAGGGTGTCCCGGAGGGAACGATCCCTGCGGAATGCCGCCGGGGTGGGGTGAAGAGAAGACGTGTTTGGTGGTAGCATTTTCCTGGAGTTGGCGGAAATGGCGGAGGATGATCCTTTGAATGCGGAGGCTGGTGGGGTGATAAGTGAGGACAAGGGGGACCCTATCATGTTTCTGTGAGGGAGAGGAAGGTGTGAGGGCAGATGCACAGGAGATGGGCCGGACACGGTTGAGGGCCCTGTCAACCACCGTGGGTGGAAAACCTCGGTTAAGGAAGAAGGAGGACATGTCAGAGGAACTGTTTTTGAAGGTAGCATCATCAGAACAGATGCGACGGAGGCGAAGGAACTGAGAGAATGGGATGGAGTCCGTACAGGAAGCGGGGTGTGAGGAGCTGTAGTCGAGGTAGCTGTGGGAGTCGGTAGGCTTGTAATGGATATTGGTGGACAGTCTATCATCAGAAATTGAGACAGAGAGGTCAAGGAAGGGAAGGGAAGTGTCAGAGATGGACAATGTGAAAATGATGGAGGGGTGGAGATTGGAAGCAAAATTAATAAATTTTTCCAGGTCCAGACGAGAGCATGAAGCAGCACCGAAGTAATCATCGATGTACCGGAGAAAGAGTTGTGGGAGGGGGCCGGAGTAGGACTGGAACAAGGAATGTTCCACATACCCCATAAAGAGACAGGCATAACCATGCGGGTACCCATAGCCACACATTTTATTTGGAGGAAGTGAGAGGAGTTTAAGGAGAAATTGTTCAGTGTGAGAGCAAGTTCAGCCAGACAGAGGAGAGTAGTGGTGGATGGGGATTGTTCGGGCCTCTGTTCGAGGAAGAAGCTAAGGGCCCTCAGACCATCCCGGTGGCATGGGGATGGAGGTGTAGAGGGATTGGACGTCATGGTGAAGAGGAAGCGGTTGGGGCCAGGGAACTGGAAATTGTTGATATGATGTAGGGTGTCAGAGGAATCACGGATGTAGGTGGGAAGGGACTGGACAAGGGGAGAGAGAAGGGAGTCAAGATAGCAAGAAATGAGTTCCGTGGGGCAGGAACAGGCTGACACGATCGGTCTGCCGGGACAGTCCTGTTTTTGGGTTTTGGGGAGGAGGTAGAAGCGGGCCGTCCGAGGTTGGGAGACTATCAGGTTGGAAGCTGTAGAAAGAAGATCTCCAGAGGAGATGAGGTCAGTAACAGTCCTGGAAACAATGGCTTGATGATCAGTGGTAGGGTCATGGTCCAGGGGGAGGTAGGAGGAAGTGTCTGCAAGTTGACACACAACCTCTGCGAGGTAGAGGTCAGTGCTCCAGACAACAACAGCACCACCCTTGTGCTCATGCTTCAGCGAAGGCTTTGATTGAACTACGCCTGGGATATTGTGAGCAGTTCTGGATACCACATTTAGGAAGGAAATATTGGAGTGATATGGGAATGCAGTCCACGTATAACAGAACAATATCTGGACTTCAAGAGTTAAACTACGAGGGGAGATTGTACAAACTAAGGTTGTATTCCTTGGAACTTAGAAAGTTAAGGAGTGATTTGTTCAAAGTTTTCAAGATATTAAGGGGGACAGAAAACTATTCCCATTGGCTGGGGAGTCTAGGACTGTGGGTATAGTCTAAAAGGTCTAGCCAAACATTTCAGCCGTGAAATTAGGAAACATTTCTTCACACAGGCGATGCCAGAAGTTTGGCATCCTCTTCCACAAACAGCAATTGACCCCAGATCAACTGTTAATTTCACTCTGAGATTATAGATTTTTGTTAACCAAAGGTATTAAGGGATAAGGAGCAAGAATGGGTAGAGTGTGTATATGGGGATAGGGTCGCAATTAGCCATGATCTCATTGAATGGTGAAACAGGCTTGAGGAACCAGCCTCCTCCTGTACCTATAAAACTGTATAACTAACAGAGTAAAGCTCCCTCTACACTGTCCCCATCAAACACTCCCAGGACAGGTACAGCACGGGGTTAGATACAGAGTAAAGCTCCCTCTACACCGTCCCCATCAAACACTCCCAGGACAGGAACAGCATGGGGTTAGATACAGAGTAAAGCTCCCTCTACACTGTCCCCATCAAACACTCCCAGTGCTAGCATAGCAGGGGTTGAGAGTGCCGCACTGTCGGAGGTGCACCCTTTCACCTCAGAAGTAAAATGAAGGTCCTGTCTGCCTTCTCAATTGGACAGAAATGATCCCAGGGTTATTTTAAAGAAGAGCTCCCAGTATCCTGGCCAATATTTATCTCCCAGCCAAGATCCTTATAACTGATGACCCGATCACTACCACTGATGTTTGTGGGAGCTTGCTGTGCAGAAAGTGACTGCCTAGTTTCCTGCATTCCCACAAGGATTGATTGGCACTTTGCGAGGGTCCCAATCAGGCCATGCCAGCTGCTGTAAAAATGCAAGCCCACCGGAAGGAACCAACACTTGCTGGGGAGATTTATACCACTTCACCGGCCTGTCTGTACCTGTGACATGCCTGCTCTTCAGGTGTGAATCAGGACAGTAAACATTCTCAGGCTATTTGACCTTGGCGGCCATCACAACTGAGCCACTTACTGTCCACACTGGAGAGCTGTAAGTTCACACATTGTGATGGAAGTTACTTAATAACAATCCAGGGCTGGGACCCTGACTAATTGTCCCACCCCTTGGCCTGAGGGGCACTGAGACCCAGTGGCTCAACCCAGACCAAGGCCTGAACCTCAGGTCTTCAACTGACTTCCCCAAACTCCAGTTGAATGGATTCTGGAAAGATTCCAGCACTTTGAGGGGCAAGGGGCAGGGTAACAAAGTGGTAATGTCACTGGTCCAGTAATCTCGAAGCCTGGACTAATGCCCTGGAGACATGGGTCAGAATTTTATGCCCTCCCCGGGCAGGGTTGGCAGGAGGTAGGGTGTAAAATTGGGCACCTTGTTGACAGCCCTGTGCCTGTTGCCTTCTCGCCTCCACTGGGATTTTACCCCGGGCGGGGCAGGCATTGGACAGCCCACTTAAGGGCCTCCTCCCACTGTCGATGGGCGAGCTGCCCAGGCCATGAGGCGAGGCCGTGAAGATGAACTAGGGATCCCTTCTTTCAAAACGCTCCTTTCAAGTGAAGCAGCTTTTCACTTGCACTTCCCTCAATTTAGTCTATTGCATTCGCTGCTCCCAATGCGGTTTCCTCTACATTGGGGAGACCAAACGCAGACTGGGTGACCGCTTTGCAGAACACCTTCGGTCTGTCCGCAAACATTACCCAGACCTCCCTGTCGCTTGCCATTTTAACACCCCACCCTGCTCTCATGCCCACATGTCCGTCCTTGGCCTGCTGCAATGTTCCAGTGAAGCTCAACGCAAACTGGAGGAACAGCACCTCATCTTCCGACTAGGCACTTTACAGCCTTCCGGACTGAATATTGTGTTCAACAATTTTAGATCATGAACTCTCTCCTCCATCCCCATCCCCTTTCCGACCCCCCTTTTTTCCAATAATTTATATAGATTTTTCTTTTCCCACCTATTTCCATTATTTTTAAATGTATTTCCATCCATTGTTTTATCTCTACCTTTTAGCCTTTTTCGATCCCTTCCCCCCACCCCACCCCCACTAGAGCTATCTGTACCTTGCTCGTCCTGCTTTCTACCCTTAATTAGCACATTCCTTAGATAATATCACCACGTTCAACACCTCTTTGTCCTTTTGTCTGTGACACCTTTTGGTTATCTTCACCTATCACTGGCCCTCTATCCAGCTCTACCTGTCCCACCCCCCCTTAAACCAGCTTATATTTCACCTCTCTTCTATTTTTCCTTAGTTCTGTTGAAGAGTCATACGGACTAGAAACGTTAACTGTGTTCCTCTCCGCAGATGCTGCCAGACCTGCTGAGTTTTTCCAGGTATTTTTATTTTTGTGTGGGGGTCCCTGCTGTTGGGCCCAACAGAGGCCCACCCAAGGTAGTTCCCCACCCCACCCTCCAGCCTGCTGACAAACCTGGCCCCCAGCCCAGAGGCTGCCTGGTTCCTGTTACTCGGGGGGGCTTGCCTGCAGTCCCAGGAGTGGCCACCATCCTCGGTGGCGCTGCTGGGACTAGAGGCCTGCTGGCTCTCGCAAATTAATGAGCCGACTGCGGTTAAATGGCCAAGTGCAGGTGGGCCCACCTCCCAGCAACAGTTCATACCCCACCCTAGCAGCTGGTGGGGATTTAAATTAAATTAATTGTTAAATCTGGAATAAAAGGCTCATCTATTTTTTAATGATCATGTAATAAAAACCCGTCTGGTTGGCTAATGCCCCTTTAGGGAAGGAAATCTGCCGTCCTTACCCGGTCTGGCCTACACGTGACTCCAGACCCACAGCAAAGTGGTTGACTCTTTAACTGCCCCCTGAAATGGCCGAGCAAGCCACTCAGTTCAAGGGCAATTAGGGATGGGCAACAAATACTGGTCTTGCCAGCGACACGGAACACCTGAGAATGAATTTTTAAAAATGACCTTCCACTAACCCTGTGACTTAGAAGATTTCCCTCATCTAGAGATACACAAAGCAGGTGCTTACATCTGTTTTCTGTTGCCTATTCCTCCTGTTACAAAGCACTAGCCTGAAGCCATAGCTTGAGGGGCACCGCTTCACATCAGGCCTGGCAGACCAGGAGAACCTCCCACTCTTACCCCCCTCCCCCCAACCCCCCTGCCATGGGCACATTGGAAGGATTTGTGGGTTGTTAAATCAACCTGTTTGGCTACATTTCGAACACACCTTCTGTGGCCATCAGTCCACATCTACAAGATGCACTGCAGGAACTCACCAAGCCTTCTTGGACAGCACCTTCCAAACCTACGACCACTACCATCCAGAAGGACAAGGGCAGCAGACACATGGGAACACCTCCACCTGGATGTTCCCCTCAAAGCCACTCACCATCCTGACTTGGAAATATATCTCTGTTCCTTCACTGTCGCTGGGTCAAAATCCTGGAACTCCCTCCCTAACAGCACTGTGGGTGTACCTACACCACATGGACTGCAGCGGTTCAAGAAGGCAGCTCACCCCCACCTTCTCAAGGGCAATTAGGGATGGGCAATAAACGCTTGCCTAGTCAGCGATGCCCACATCCCGTGAATGAATAAAAAATTCCTGGCATTGGACTTGAACCTGGAGTTTGTGGTTGAGAGGTAGGGGCACATCCAACTGCGCCAGAAGGCCTCCTTTGCCTCCATGCACACCCACCCCCCACATGCTCCTGACATTATTTGTCGACATGTCAATCATCAATGCTCCCTCCCCTTGGCCAATTGGTTCCTGGTTTCTCCATTCTGTCTTCCTTGTCAGTCAAACAGCTTCAATTCCCAATCTCCCATATTAATATAACTAAGTTTTTAAAGAAAATGATAAGCATGAGTTATTTTAATGCCCTGTCGATTTACTCCCCAGGTTTTTGCTCAAAGTTACGCCCAGTGTATCTTTAATTCCTGTTGTAGAACCAACAGAACCGTCAAGAGCCAAACAATTCCTCTTTAATTGTGGGGTCAAAGTTGAGGCCAAGGTCAAAGGTCAGTAATGAGTGGGCAGCTTGCCTGATGCTATATGATTTAAGTGGAAGCGAGCATGGTATTTAAGGAGCATCTGGATTTGTTTTCCAGATCCTCGTGTTTCCATGGAGACGCCTGTGCTGTATTATCTGGGACTTGAGAACTCAGAGTGTTTGAGAACAGGAGGCCTGGCCCCTCACTGCATCATACTCTGCTGTAGCAGCACAGCCCACACACACACACATGCAGACACAAACCCACACGCACACACACACACACACACACAGACGCACACAGACACAAACCCACACACACACTCAAAGCCGCACACACACAGATGCAAACCACCCCCCCACACACACACACAAACTCACACACACACACACGCACAGACGTAAGCCCACACACACACAAACCCACATGCACGCGCACACACACACAAACTCACACACACACACGCACAGACATAAGCCCACGCACACACAAACCCACACACACAAACCCACACATACACACAAACCCACATACACGCACACACACACACAAACTCACACAAACACAAAGCCACACACACACACACACACACAAATTCACACACACACACGCACAGACGTAAGCCCACACACACACAAACCCACACACACGCACACAAACCCACACACACACACACACACACAAACTCACACACACACACAAACCCACACACACACACACACAAACCCACACACACACACATAAACCCACACACACACACACACACACACCCACACAAACCCACACCCACACACAAACCCACACAAACACAAATCCACACAAACACACACACACACGCAGACATAAACCCCCACACACAAACACACATATGCACCCTCTCTGTGTATAAAATACGAATTCCTCTAAATAATACACAGTCACTCTGTCCACAACAAGCAGTTTTTCTCTGGAAAACATGCATCCTCTCCATAAACAACACTCACCTTTTATATATAAAACACACACCCTCTGTATATAACACACACCCTCTGTATATAACACACACCCTCTGTATATAACACACACCCTCTGCACATGATTCCTGTACAAACCTTTTGTGTATTGTAGTTTCTTGTGTAAACCCCTCGCCATGTGTTAATGCCACACTCCTCAAGTAACTGCCCCCTCTCAGGTACGCTAGTTAGGCTACAGCTGGAGCACTCTGTGCAGTTCTGGTCGCCACCCTATAGGAAGGATGTGATTGCACTGGAGAGGGTGCAGAGGAGATTCACCAGGATGTTGCCTGGGATGAAGCGTTTCAGCTATGAAGAGAGACTGGATAGGCTGGGGTTGTTTTCCTTAGAGCAGAGGAGGCTGATAGAGGTGTACAAAATTATGGGGGACATAGATAGGGTGGATAGGAAGAAACTTTTCCCCTTAGCAGAGGTGACAATAACCAGGGGGCATAGATTTAAGGTTTAGAGGGGATTTGAGGGCATTTGTTTTCACCCAGAGGGTAGGCGGGGTATCTGGAACTCACTGCCTGAGGGGGTGGTAGAGGTGGGAACCCTCACAACATTTAAGAAGTATTTAGACGAGCATGTAAAACGCCATAGCACACAGGACTACGGACCAAGTGCTGGAAAATGGGATTGGAGCAGATAGGGGCTTGATGGCTGGCATGGACATGATGGGATGAAGGGCCTGTTTCTGTGCTGCATAACTCTATGATGTACACTCCTCATATTTCTCCTGTGCTGTGTTACGCTCATAAGGCATATAAGGAAGGGGTGCAGGTCCCCACAGCACAGCAAACAATGGCTTCCCAAACAGTGCCAACACTGGCTGCAGCCATCGCTCTCTCGTTCTCCTTTACTCGCTGATCAAAGGGGGCAGCTGTGGGTGTCTCTGTAACCTGCCTGTGGCCTGGGGTGGATTTGAGTTGTTACCCCTGCCTCTCCCTGTCAAGCTAGGCTCTTCGGGAAAGAGGCGAGATCCTTCCTTCCCCCACCAATCCCCTCGTCTTTCTGAGGGAAGATTCTGTAAATCGACAGGGTGGGGCGGTTGCTAAATGAGCAAAGGGCATCATTCAGGGTCAAAGGTAACAGTCTGGGATTGGTCAAAAGAGGACAGCCTGTCTTTGTTCATTGTGAAATTGGTTGCTCTTCTGCCTGCACTCCATCTCCCCGCCCGCTCCCCATATCTGTTGATTCCCTGCAAGGGCAAAACTCTGCCTCAGTCTTAAATATATTCGATGATGGGGCATTCAGAACCCTCTGGGGTGGAGAATTTCCAAAGATTCACAACCCTTTGAGTGAAGGAAGTTCTCCTCCTTTCAGTCCGAAACGTTTAGCTCCATGTCCCGAGACTGTGCCCCCCACCCTCGGTTTTAGATTTCCCGCACGTTGGCCAGACGCGTACCTGGGTGTCCGATCACGGGGGTCACGTGATGTCCGATTGTGAGCTATTCGAACACGCGGGGCATCGCCTGTGCGACGTCCGATCAGGTGGCATTTGCCCACCTTCTGCAAAGCAACATCAGGTTCGCCTTGGCCGACCGTCTCTGTACGACCCAGGGATGAATAAAGTATTCCGCTCTTCTCATTTCACCTCAGCACGATATCATACCCTTGCTCCATCAACACCGTCCAGTGACCCAATGCTGAAAAATGAGGTGGCGGAGAGAACAGGGTGTGTCTGGCCTGAGATTCCTCTTCCCCCATCCCTCAGCCTCAGCCTCCCATAGGGTTGCCAACTGTGATTAAATGTGTTCCTGGAAGTTCCATCACATGACTTGCCCCCACGTTCCAGCCATTAGTCGGCAACACGTCCATCCTTGTGACGTACGGCCTTCCTACGCCAACTGGAAAGCAAAAAGACTCACCGCCCAATTGGATGGTACTTGACTGTCAGCCAAACAGCCTTTCCTCCCACCCCCCCAATTTTCAATATTTTTATATCTGGTAAAGAGAAATGTTCGAAGAAAACGAAAAGAAAGTCAATCTTTTTTTAACATCCCGATGATTTTTCTCCAGGGTGACCCACAGCCAGTGTCCTGGAGATCGATCTTCAATTCCTGGAGACTCCAGGCCAATCCTGGAGGGTTGGCAACCCTAACCTCTCCCCCCACCGACACTCCTGTGGACCTGTATCCCCAGCCGACAGCCGGCACCCTCAGGTGGGAGTACGCCGCGTTAAAGAGAAGGAATTGACAGGGGTCACGTACCTTTGAGTCTCGCCTCCCTCCCCATGAGAGGATGTGTGACCTTTAACCCTGGAGTGAGGTGCTGACCACAAGTGGCCGAACAGCCCATAGACAGGGGGTGGGGGGTGGGGGTGGGGAGGGGGAGGCAAGAGCCGGACACGGTCTCTTATTTTTCTGCTGTACTCCTTCTGAACAAAAAAAATTGTTTTTCTTTTCCCCCTGAAACAATTCCCGAGATCTCTTTCTCTAAGCAGCGCCATGGCAACGGGCGCGTTATGCTCAGAGTCAGGCACCACAGCCTTGTCCCTTCACTGAGATGAGGAAATTCTGTTCCGCCTTTTCCAGTTCAAAAGGAAGCATTAGTTATTCTCCCGTGATCCCGCCTCGCACATCTCTCCACCTCCCACCCTCCCTCCTCCAACAACCACTGTTGTCACCCTCCAGTGACCAAAGTAAGTTGGCCCTAGTCAAGTAAAGCCGGGCTGTAGCGTGCAGATGCTATTCTACCATGAAAGCCATCACAGCCAGCCAACCCTGAGCCCCGGCCGATTTTATCCCATTCCCTAGGCCGGAGGCTGTTGAAGCCAGCCTCAGCTTCCCAACCATCCACTGGGATCTGCTAGACTTCGCACAGGCCTGGGGCCTAAGGCTGTCAGCTGTGGCTGAGTGGGCGTGCTCTACCAGCAGGGCCATAGGTTCAAGACCCACTCCAGAGACCTGAGCACAAAATCCAGGCTGGCGCTCCCAGTGCAGTGCTGAGGCAGTGCTGCGGTGTCAGAGCTACTGCCTTTTGGATGAAATGCTAAACCCAGCACCTGTCTGCCCTCTCAGGTGGATGTAACAGATCTTGCGGGCACTATTTTGAAGATCAGGGGAGCTACGCCCGTTATCCTGGCAATTTTCCCTCAAACAGCATTAACAGAACAGACAATCTGATGGTTACCACATTGCTGTTTGTGGGAGCTTGCTGTGCGCAAATTGGCCGCCACATTTCCCTACATTACAGCTTCAAAAGTACTTCGTCGGCTGTAAAGTGCTTTGAGGTGTCCTGAGGCTGTGAAAGGTGCTATATAAATGCAAGTTCTTTCTTTCCCGGCTCTGTGTGACACATGGCGACAGGAAGGAGAGAGGCTCAAAGCAGGAATGTAAACCAGTTTTCTTGCTTCCAACTGACCTTTTGGCATTCCAGTGACAATTTGCATCCACACCCAGTGCCCTAAATGGAGAAATACCCCCAAAGCCTTTCAGAGACACGAGTGTCGATGGAGCCAGCTTTACCCTCGACATTAAATGAGTTTATGAAATATAAAGGCAGGTTCAGAAGGTCAGGACAGGAGGAGGCCATGTGGCCTCTTGAGCCTGCTCGAATTTAGTTAGTTCCTGCAAGACTAGAATCCAAACTCCATCTAAAACCCTTGACTCTTCAGATTTTACTCCCCTTCATTTGACCCCCCTACCCCCGTCCCCCACCCCCACCCCTCCCCAGCCTCTACAGCTTTTTTCGGGGGAGGGAGTTCCAGATTTCCATTCCCTATGTGTGAAGAAGTGCTTCCTGACATCACTCCAAAAGCCTTGGCTCTAATGTTAAGATTATGCGCCTTGTTCTAGATTACTAGCAGTTTCTCCCTATCTACCTTATCTCTTGTGGTACAGTGGGTAGTGTCCCTACCTTGGGGCCCATAGCTCTAGGTCCAGGTTGAAGTCTTACTCCAGGACTTGATGGTCAAGGAAGGTGTGCTCATAATACAGCCAAACAGGTTTGAGTATTGACCTGCAAATCCTTCCAACGTGTGCCAATGGTAGGTGGTAAGATTGGGAGAAATTCCTGGTCAGCCATGTGGTTGAAAGAACCTTGGCACCTCTACCATTGCTATTGATAGCTCCAGACTACAACATGCATGTAAAAGTGCAGGTTGCCACAGCAACCTGGACTCCCTGAGTGATCTCCACCATCTTGCCAAATCCTTAAATCACCTTGCGATCAGATCTAGGGCTGACAGCCCTCCAGGATTGGCCTGGGGTCTCCAGGACACTGGCTGTGGGCAACCCTGGGGAAAAATCATCGGGACATTCAAAAAGATTCTTTTTTGTCATTTTCTTTGAACGTTTCTCTTTACCCAGATATAAAAGTATTGAAAATGGGGGGAACAAAAGGCTGTTTGGCTGACAGTCAATCATCATCCAATTGGGTAATGAGTCATTTTGCTTTCCGATTGGCGTAGGAAGGCCGTATGTCACAAGGATGGACGTGTTGGCCGACTAATGGCTGGAGCGTGGGGGGCGAGTCATGTGATGGAACCTCCAGGAATACATTTAAGCACAGTTGGCAACCCTAATTCGATCACCCCTTAATCTTCTCTGCTGAAGGGGATACAAACCTCATCTGTTCAACCTGTCCTCGTAGTTTAACCCTTTTAGCTCGGTAACTTTCCAGTTCCATGAAGAAAAGTGAGAGGAAAGCTTAAAAAAAAAGAGACTCGGATCTGTTTAATTTCGTTTGTACTCACTTCATGATAAAACTTTTAATATCTTTGAACACTCCATAAACACTATTTTGACCGTGACACAGTGACATAGGTGACAATGTTGACCAGCCACAGTCAAGACTGGGCCTTGGGCTTTCCAGGTTGGAGTGAGAAAAGGACACAAAACCTAAGACCGCTGGAAACCAGAGGCCTTCCTACTTATGGACACTTGGGTTGTCAACTCCTCCAGGATGGTCCTGGATGCTCCAGGGATGGATAATTAATATCCGGGATAATACAAATGAGCAAATGCTCAGGAAAAAATTCACAGGAGCGCCAAGATTGATTTTTTTTTTTTTACATTTTCATCTGTACAATTTCATAGTTATCAAAATAGTGGAGATATGGTGGGGATCGGGGGAAAGGTCATTCCATTGAGAGTCAAGAACCATCCAACCTTCGAAGAGTCTTTTCCCTTTCCGATTGGCCGTTGCAAAAGTGGGCCGCCTGGCGGATGGACCAATGGCGGAAGTGAGAGAGGATGGGTGGGTGGGTGGGTGGGTGGTTGTTTGATGAAACTTCCAGGTCTGGCCCCACCCCCAACCAGAGTTGGCAACTCGAGTGACCGCTCAGGGTGTGACACGCGGCTTTAAGCCCAATTTGGAAGCCAGAGCGCAGCGTAGGTCAGAGGTCAAGCCAAGTGCGACCCCCCATAACCCCCTACCTTGTGCTGCCCATCCCCTTTTAGGGCCTACATCTAGTCGAATACATCAACGGGCTTCGTGGGATGTGCAATCCTTGTCTGTGTAGCCGCGCAGATGGGGTACCCCACCGTCCAGCCACTACAGAGCCCACGTGTGTGTGTGTGTGTGTGTGTGTGTGTGTGTCCTTCCCCCCACCCACAGTGTCACTGATGACCTCAGTTGCTGAGTCGATAACAAATCCACTCCAAAAGCAAGGGGAAAAACTGAGCTCAAACCTCATGCCCCACCGTCCACTACCCCGCCCCTCACACCCCTTGTGTCTTTTCTCAGAGGCCTGGTCGAACTCAAATAGGCCCCATGATGCGTCTCGACGCTGTCGATTGTGCCCCCTTTAAAAAGCCAGGTGGGCCCCGCAACCTCCGCCACCGAATCAGGGCCAAGTGCATAACGTAACTGGTGGGGGGGTGGGGGGGTGCAGCGGGGAATCACTGTCACAGGATTAAAATCGATTAAATTCACCTACCCCCGTTCCATGCTGGAGAAGACATCTCGTTATTATTTTTTTTACAATTTTTGATTGGGAGGGTGGGGGGGGCGCGCGGGGGCTACTGAGATGGAAAACAAAACCCGTTCACGCACTCAAGAGCAGCCACAACAAAATTTACACTTGTATTTACATCAGTGGGTTCACACACCCACCATCGCCTCTGCCAGTCTGTCTCACTCAGAGCCCGTTGGGTTATGGGCAGAATATGGAGATCAAGGGAAGGCGATTCATGGGCAATATTCCTTTTTTTTCAAAACCATGTCCACCCCCACCCTAACCCAACCCCATTCGTCACCCAGACCTGACGAGCTCCAAAACCGGAAAAAAAACAAAATTGTAAATCGTCGAATTATTACAGCACAGGAAGAGGCCATTCAGCCCATCCTGGCTGTGTGCTGGCTCTTTGAAAAAGCTACTTCATTAGCCCCACGTTCCACCCCCCCCACCCTTTGCCCATAGCCCTGCCGGCTTTTTCTGTTAAAGTATTTATCCAACTCCTTTACCTCAGCGATTTGACTCTGCCTCTGCCACCCTCTCGGGCAGTGTAGCATCTCACTGCGTGGGAAATAAATTCAAATTTTTACACACAGCTGGAGCCGTGCGTCAGGTAAACTGTCCACCAGTTTTCAAAATTCCATGACAGCCCTCTCCGCATCAGATTACTGGCAGCATAATTTTTACATTACTGAATTAGACACTCATACTGGTTACGTATACGTATTTAACATTTAATACCACCAACCATTCAGCTTAGGGGGAGGTGAAGGGGAGAGGGGAGCCAGAATACACAGTCCAGAGCTAACGCCACCAAGGTTTGGGACTGCAGGGGTCTCATACTCCCACCATTCCTGCCCCCAATTCATATTCCCACCCATTCCGTTACGCTCCCACCTTTAAGGTGGGACATCCAGAGACTTCGCTCTCCGTCCCAGAATATGGAAGCAAAGATGTGCCAAGGCCGGCGATGGATCTTTGGCGCAGCCGGAGGAATTGCCCATTCCACTCGCCCTTCTCGTTCCCCACCGCAGCCACCATCGGCACCAAGCGGGTCTGGGCGTGTGGCCAGAGGTCGGGGGGCAGCCCTACCCCTCACTGCAGCCGGCTTCGCAAGGCTTCAACAGTCAAACGCTGTAAAAAGTGGCACTTGGGGTAGCCAGCTTCACCTCAGCGGATTGGGAGCGTTTTAGGAACCAGCAAAGGGCCACCAAAAAGGTGGTTAAAAAGGGAAAAAAATATATGTAGAATGTGAGGGCAAGCTAACCAGTAATATAAAACCAGATTGTAAGAGCTTTTACAAGTCTATAAAAAAGGGAGGAGAGTAGCTAAAGTGAACATTAGTCCCTTAGAAGCAGAGACAGAAGAAATTATCATGGGGAAATTGACAGAGAAGCTGAACAAATATTTCGTGCCTGTTTTCATGTAGAAGACACAAGTTATGGAGCAGAAATAGAGGTTAACCTCGGGGCCAATAGGAGTGAGGAAGTTTAGGTAATTATATCAGTCGAGGAAAAGTACTAGAGAAGCTCAAGGGACTGAGACCCAACAAATCCCCAGGACAAAAACTGAAAATGCTGGAAAAGCTCAGCAGGTCTAAAAGCATCTGTGAAGAGAAAGACAGAGTTAACGTTTCAAGTCCGTATGACTCTTCTTCCTGAAGAATACAGGCTCAAAACATTAACTCTGTCTCTCTCTCCACAGATGCTGTTGGGGCTGCTGAGTTTTTCCAGTGTTTTCTGTTTTTGTTTCAGTTTTCCCAGCATCCGCAGTATTTTGCTCTTATTTTAAATCCCCAGGACATTATGGCTTCCACCCGAGGGTTCTGAAAGTGATAGCTGCAGAGATAGTGAATGTGCTGTCTGTGATTTTCCAAAATTGCCTAGATCCTGGAACCGTCCCAGCAGATTGGAAGTTAGTAAATGTAACACTGCTGTTCAAGAAAGGAGGGAGAGAGAAAACAAGAAACTATAATTTCGTTCACCTGACACCAGTCGTTGGAAAAGTGCTGGAATCTATTATTAAGGAAGTCTTAACAATGCACTTAGAAAAGCAGAGAACGATTAGAACAAGTCAACGTGGTTTTATGGAAGGGAATTTGATAACAAATTTATTAGAGTTTTTTGAGGATATAAGTAGTAGGGCAGATAAAGGGGAACCTGTAGATGTAGTATACTTGGATTTCCAAAAGGCATTTGATGTGGTGTCACACCCAAAGGTTAATAAACAAGATAAGGGCTCATGGAGTTGGGGGGAGGGGTGCTGTGATATATTAGTATGGGTAGAGGATTGGTTAAAGGGCAGGAAACTGAGAGTGGGCATGAATAGGGCATTTTCAAGTTGGCAGGCTGTGACGAATGGAGTGCCACAAGGATCAGTGCTGGGGGCCTCAGCTATTTACAAACTGGTAATTAGCAATAGTCCATGAAGGGCAATAGGCATCCCTCCCTGTTAGAGAGAGGCAATCGGTTATATAGCTTGAGGGGCACCACTCCACATCAAGTCTGGGGCAAGGCAAGGAGGCAGGCCTCCATAAACTAGCACAGCGTCGAACCTGTACTGTTGACATGATGTTGCGCCGCACTCCAGCCAACTAGCCAACTGAGCTAACCCACCCCACATCTATGTCAATGGTTCAGGTGAAGAGACAGGGAGTAATGTATCGACAAAAATACCTGGAAAAATAAAAACAAAAATACCTGGAAAAACTCAGCAGGTCTGGCAGCATCTGTGGAGAGGAACATAGTTAACGTTTCGATTTCTGTTTTTCCTTAGTTCTGTTGAAGAGTCATACGGACTTGAAACGTTAACTGTGTTCCTCTCCGCAGATGCTGTCAGACCTGCTGAGTTTTTCCAGGTATTTTTGTTTTTGTTTTGGATTTCCAGCATCTGCAGTTTTTTGCTTTTATTATAGTAATGTATCGATGTTTGCTGACAATACAAAGCAATGTAAGCTGTGAGGAGGACACAAAGAGGCTACAAAGAGATATAGGCAGGTTAAGTGAGGTGGCAGATGGAGTATAATGTGGGGAAGTGTGAGGTTATTTACTGTGGCTGTAGCAATAGGAAAGCAGGATTTTTTTTTAAAAGCATGAAACTTGAAAATGTTGTTGTTCAGAGAGAGACGTGGGTGCGTTTGTACAAGGAATGCAGAAAGTTAGCATGCAGGTGCAGCAAACAATTAGGAAGTTAAATCACATGTTGGCTTTTATTATAATGCAGATTGGAGTGCAGGAATAAAGAGTTTTTTCTACAATTGTACAGGGCGTTGGTAAGATCACACCCAGGATACTGTGTGCAGTTTTGGTCTCCATATTTAAGGAAGGATATTCTTGCATTGGAGGTGGTACAGCAAAGGTTCACTAGGTTGGTCCCTGGGGTGAGGGGGTTGTCCTATGATGAGAGGCTGAGTAAATTGGGTCTATATTCGCTGGAGCTGAAAAGAATGAGAGACAGTCGCATTGAAACATTCAAGATTATGAAGGGGGTTTGACAGGGTGAATGCTGAGAGGTTGTTTCCCCCTGGCTGGGGAATCTAGAACACAGGGGCACAGTCTCGGGATGAAAGGCCGATCATTTAGGACTGAGATGAGGAGAAATTTCTTCACTCAAAGGGTTGTGGATCGTTGGAATTGGGTTGTGGATGCTCCATCGTCGAATACATTTAAGGCTGGGGATAGACAGACTTTTGGTCTCTCAGGGAATTATGGGATACGGGGAACAGGCGGGAAAATGGAGTCGATGCCCAAGATCAGCCATGATCGTATTGAATGGCAGGGCGGGCTCGACAGGCCGTATGGTCTCCTCCTGCTCCTATTTCTCATGTTCTCTCCATCAATGGAGCCCGCCAGTTTTTGGGGAAACAAAATAACTTGAAAGCCGCACCCATCGTGTGACTGTCCCTCGCGAACAATAACCTGAAGGATTCGTCCCCCAGTCCCTCATTTTCGATTTTTTTTTTAAAAATCGGGCAAAGGCAAACATCAACAACAACAACTTGCATCTGTACAGCGTCTTTAATGGAGCAAGACGCCCTGTGGCAATTCGCAGGAGCGTGTAAATCAGACAAAGATTGACACCGAGCTGCAGGAGGGGACTCTTGGACAGGTGAACAAAAGCTTGGGCAAAGGAGCAGGTTTTCAGGAGCATCTTGAATGAAAGAGAAAGCGGAGAGGTTTGGGTGGGGTCCGGGGGGCAGGGGGGGTTGGAGGGAGGGGTGATAAATCCCAGAGCTTAAGGCCCAGACAGCTGAAGGCACAGCCGCCAATGGTGGAAGTGGGAGATGCTCGAGAGGCCAGAATTGGAGAGGGGGGTGGGGTGGTCGGGCAGAGATCTTGGAGAGTTGTAGGGCTGGAGGAGGCTACAGAGATGGGAGGCGGGTGAGTCCGATGGAGGGGTTTGAAGACCGAGAAGAGAGTTTGAAATTCGAGGCGTTGCTCAATCAGGAGTCAATGTAGATTGGTGGGTCCGGAGGTGATGGGGTGAAGGAGTGCCTTAAAGGAGGTGGAGAGGTTTAGAGTGGGAACGACGGAGAGGTGTAGGTTGCTGAGGCTCATTACCAAGCCCCATACGGCCCTTGACTGCAGAAGCCTGCTACCAGCTGTTACAGCAAAAACACTTTCTGTGGTAACAGAGTTAAATAAATCGCAGTCTGGGTACACACCACAAAATTAATCGCACCCCCCTCAGTGGATACAATCAGTGAGCCCACCGGCCTGGAGAAAAACATAAGCAACTTTTAGCACAATTTGCCAACAAATTGAAACCATCCTCCAATGCGCTGCCATCTTGAAGTGATTCCCTTGGAAGCTGGGCCCCTTTGCGACCCCACGGAGAGTGCATCAACTCGCCAACAAGGACTGAAAGGGTTAACGGTCCGCAGGCCGCCCACAGGGCCCAACTCGCGCCTCCAAGTCGGAAGGTCATGGCTTCAAGTCCCAACTCCCAGAGTCGTCGAGCCCCGTGATTTAGGCCGACTGTCCGCAGCGCAGCACCGAGGGGATGCGGCACTCCCGGGGGGCGCCGTCTGTCGGATGCGGTGTTAAACCGGGGCTCCCCATCTCCCGTCCCTCCCCCCACCCCCCCCCACACACACACACACACACACACACACACACAATCCCTTGTCTGCCATCTCGGGCGGATGTAAAAGATCCCACGGGCCGCCGTCTTGAAAGGGAGGGCAGTGGGAATCCTCCGATCCCTCGACCCGGCATCGCTTGAGGGGAAGGAAAATCAGGCGGCCTGGTCATTTATCTCTGGGATCTTGCTGTGCGCAAACCGGCCGCTGCGTCCGGCCCGCGCTCACAGCAGTCGAGTGCGCTTCGAGAAGTGGAGAGCGTCGGCTGCAAAGTGCTTCCAGGTTGTCCTGAGGAGGTGAGGGCGCTAAATTTAAAATGCCAGTCTGCTTTGCTTTCCTTCATCAGACAGTGGTCATCACCTTCAGGGAGCCCGTACGGAAGCGGAGGATCTTCTTCTTCAGTGCATGGGAAGCCTTGATCTTCACGAAGATCTTCGGCTGCCCCGCGTCGCGCCCGGCGGCCTGGGGGGCCACCTGCTGCGGCCAGACCAGGCCCCCGCCCTCCTCGTCCGTGTCGCTGGAGCAGGTGCTAAAGCCGGGGGACTCCACCTCGCTCAGGCTCGACTCGCTGTCGCCAAAGCAGTTGGGGGCGTAGATCCTGACGCCCGAGCCGCCCTCCTCCCCCGGCGCCGCCGCACCACCAGGCTCCCGGCACTCGGCCGGGTACTCCGAGTCGCTGCCCGGGTGCCCCGGGGCCCCCGGGGTCTTCTGGTACCTTTTGGCCCGCCGCTGCCCCTCGGCAGCTGGGTAAGCGTCAGGCGCTGCCGCCGCCGCCGCCGCCGCCTCCTCCCGGCAAATCTCTGCCGTCGACTTCCAGCGCCGGTAGCCGCCACTGGGGTGGCGCCTGGGCCGCAGCGGCCTACTCCCCATGGCCTCGTCCCGCTCCACGGTGTTGTACTTGACGCAGGCCGCCCCCTGCTTGTTGAGGAGGCTGTTTTCCGACTGCGAGCGGCAGGTCTTCTTGCCCCGGGGGGAAGGCTTCCGCCCACTCCTCTTGGCCTGCTCGGCCTCCTCGCTGAAGCGGCACTTCTTGCTCGAGGCTTTGCCCTTCTCCCGAAGGCCCGGGGGCCCTCCCTCGGGAGACACGTCCACCGAGCGGCCTTTGCTCAGCAGCACGCCCTTGGCCTTGCCGCTCTGGTTGGCGGTGTGGGCTTTGTACGGTTGCTGGGCGGGGATGTACTGCGCGCTGACCATCTGATACCCTGCGTCGTCTGTGCCGTGCGGGGGCGAGCTTTTGTCTCTGGCCTCTGAGCCGACCCGCTGGTCAAAAGGCGGGGAGTGGGCCTCGACGGGCTCGGGCCTGGCAGACAGGAAGGCCTGAGGCCTGTCGTCCAACTCGTACACGTTTTGGTAATAACTCTCCTGAGGCGAACCCCTCATGGCCGGATGATAATTCAAATCGTGATACTCGAGCGAGGTGGGCCTCATGGGCGGGGTGTTGGACATCAGCCTGACCGGCTTCCTCAGGCTCTGCTGGGGACACTGGGCCTCCTCGATGCTCTTTTGCTGCTGAAGGACAGCAAGGAAGGTGTCCGCTGTTTGGCAGGCCGGAAGGTTTTTCTTGGCCGGCGGCTGATCCCTGTTTGCACTCCACTGGGGCCTGTACTTTGGAGATGGCAAGCTCCCTTCAAAGCTGTGAGAACTCGAGATGTTTCTTCGCTCGGACGAGGGGTGCGTGGGCTCGCAATTGGTGCTGGGCGGGCTGGGGGCCTCCATGCTCCTCTGGCATATGCTGCTCTGCCTCATCAGACCTTTTATGGGATCTGTGCTGAGGCTAGTCCTCGGCTTGTTAGATCGGACCGGGTATATCCTTTTGTGAACAAGGCCGGCTATGTAATTCTCCAGCCTCTTTGATTGCCCGGCCTCCAAGCCTTGCGGCAGCTCACCCTGGGAGCCAAAAAACATCTCACCGTCGACGTCCAGCTTGTACCCACTCAGGTAGGAGTTGGGCGACATGGGTTTCTCATCACTGTTTGCCCGCAGGACTTGGCGGAGCAGAGGGCTCTGGACCGCCATGGCATGGAGCGGGCTCGGGTACGGGAAAAGGTCCAGGCCATCACGGGTTATCAGGTCACACTGGTACTTTGGCTGCATGTCCATCAGGGCCTCGAGTGAGTCCGAGTGGGTCACGGAGAAGGAGCGGGGAACAGAAGAGACATAATCACTGTCGGCGTAGCTCAGGCTCTCCTCTCGGTCCAGGTGCAGAGGCTCAGCTGAAACAACAACAGATAGTCAAGGTTAGAAAACATTTCCCCAACGGAGAGTCCAACACTCCCAGGACAGGTACAGCACGGGGTTAGATACAGAGTAAAGCTCCCTCTACACTGTCCCCATCAAACACTCCCAGGGCAGGTACAGCATGGGGTTAGATACAGAGTAAAGCTCCCTCTACACTGTCCCCATCAAACACTCCCAGGACAGGTACAGCACGGGGTTAGATACAGAATAAAGCTCCCTCTACACTGTCCCCATCAAACACTCCCAGGGCAGGTACAGCACGGGGTTAGATACAGAGTAAAGCTCCCTCTACACTGTCCCCATCAAACACTCCCAGGAGAGGTACAGCACGGGGTTAGATACAGAGTAAAGCTCCCTCTACACTGTCCACATCAAACACTCCCAGGACTGGTACAGCACGGGGTTAGATACAGAGTAAAGCTCCCTCTACACTGTCCCCATCAAACACTCCCAGGGCAGGTACAACACGGGGTTAGATACAGAGTAAAGCTCCCTCTGCACTGTCCCCATCAAACACTCCCAGGGCAGGTACAGCATGGGGTTAGATACAGAGTAAAGCTCCCTCTACACTGTCCCCATCAAACACTCCCAGGGCAGGTACAGCGCGGGGTTAGATACAGAGTAAGGTTTCCGGTGTGTGTTTGATATCCAGATGAACTGTTACACTAGGGGCATGGCTGTAAATGATTTATTTGTTACGAGGCCAGAAGCCGTGCACTTTACAGCAGCGGGTGTTGGGGTATGAGGAAATAATTCCATATCTTCTATAAGTTCCATCTGTTCTAGCCGTGTCTATCAAGTCCAACTCCAGGTGCCAGGTTCCTTCTCTGGGGGTTTTGTTGGGTGAGGGGATTAAGGGATACGGAACCAAGGTGGGCAAATGTAGTCAAGATACAGACCCGCCATGTTCTAATTAAATGACGGATCAGGTTCGAGGGGTCGAATGGTGTCCTCCTGTTCCCATGTCCGACTCTGGGTCAGGGTTCATGGCCCCTGACCTCTGTGAAATGGCTCCTTTGGGAAATGTCCTTGTGTGGCCGATGGGTCAAGACAGGATCAGGGGTAAGCTGCGATGCCTTCATTGAGTGATACCCAGTGGACAGGTACTGTCCAGGTCCCACAATAATTGAATGACCCCTTCGGGTGGGACAGTGGAGGACATACACGCGCCCCAGGGGTCTGAAGGGGTTAGGACCCAACGTAGGGGGCGCGAAGGGAGGACATTTCCATGTGATCTGGGGAATTAAAGGGGACAAGAGCATTTCGCAGAACAAACAATTCCTGAAGCATGGCTTAAGATAGTCGGCAAAAGGAAACGGGCGAGGAGATTGAGGAGGATCTTCATTTCTACAGCGATGTGATCTGGAATGTTCTGTCGGAGAGGTGGGGAGGCGATTCAACTTTCAAAAAGGGAATTGGGTGAACGTGTGAAATGGGAAGATTAGCAGGGCAATGGTAGGAATGCTTCCAAAGAGCCAGCACAGATACGATGGGCTGAATGGCCTCCTCCTGCATTCCTCTAAAACTGCGGGCGTTGGGTTTTTCCAGCTGTCTAGCTGCGGAGCGGAGTTGTTGACACGTTGCTTCTGAGACGCTGCACTGCCCCTTTAAGAGGAGAGCCCACTGCCCCCACCCCCTGCCCCCTCCCCCTCCCCTCTCCGGATGCCGGCCGGCTCAGCACCTACCTAAAGATTTGGGGCGTTCATTTGCATAATTAATGCGAGCGTCAGCCAAGCCAATCCGCGGATAGTTGCATGCGGCAGACTGAAAGCTGGAAAAGCATTCGGCAAAGATGGAGGCAGAGGAATCGGAGAGCGCTGGGGATGGCCCTTCACTCAGCTCATAGAAGCCTGCAGGAGGAGCAGAGGAGGAGGAGGATGTGGGGGGAGGTGGGGAGGGGGAGAGAGAGAGAGAGAGAGACAGGATGGAAAAAGGGAGGGGAGGGGGGGGCGGGTAGAAAACAAATCAGAATGTTAGAGTGCGGCTCAAACATTCGCCCATTCGAGCCCCACAAGTTTCCTTCCAATGAGCCTCGTGACGTGGGAAGCTTTTCTGGAATGTCGCCTGGAATTGCACAAAAAGGAAGAGCCAGTAGCCACTAACGCATGAGAAATTGCCCTTCCAAACAAGGATGGAATCCGGAGAGAGTGTATTAAGCTGCATAGCACAGGGGGGGCTACAGCGGTGGGGACGGGTCTGTCACTGTATAACACTGGGGTACAGTACTGGTGGGGACGGGTCTGTCACTGTATAACACTGGGGTACAGTACTGGTGGGGACAGGTCTGTCACTGTATAACACTGGGGTACAGTACTGGTGGGGACGGGTCTGTCACTGTATAACACTGGGGTACAGTACTGGTGGGGTCAGGTCTGTCACTGTATAACACTGGGGTACAGTACTGTTGGGGACCGGTCTGTCACTGTATAACACTGGGGTACAGTACTGGTGGGGACAGGTCTGTCACTGTATAACACTGGGGTACAGTACTGGTGGGGACAGGTCTGTCACTGTATAACACTGGGGTACAGTACTGGTGGGGACGGGTCTGTCACTGTATAACACTGGGGTACAGTACTGGTGGGGACAGGTCTGTCACTGTATAACACTGGGGTACAGTACTGGTGGGGACGGGTCTGTCACTGTATAACACTGGGGTACAGTACTGGTGGGGTCAGGTCTGTCACTGTATAACACTGGGGTACAGTACTGTTGGGGACCGGTCTGTCACTGTATAACACTGGGGTACAGTACTGGTGGGGACAGGTCTGTCACTGTATAACACTGGGGTACAGTACTGGTGGGGACAGGTCTGTCACTGTATAACACTGGGGTACAGTACTGGTGGGGACAGGTCTGTCACTGTATAACACTGGGGTACAGTACTGGTGTGGACAGGTCGTCACTGTATAACACTGTGGTACAGTACTGGTGGGGACAGGTCTGTCTCTGTATAACACTGGGGTACAGTACTGGTGTGGACAGGTCTGTCACTGTATAACACTGGGGTACAGTACTGGTAGGGACAGGTTTGTCACTGTATAACACTGGGGTACAGTACTGGTGGGGACAGGTTTGTCACTGTATAACACTGGGGTACAGTACTGGTAGGGACAGGTTTGTCACTGTATAACACTGGGGTACAGTACTGGTAGGGACAGGTTTGTCACTGTATAACACTGGGGTACAGTTCTGGTGGGGACAGGTTTGTCACTGTATAACACTGGGGTACAGTACTTGTAGGCACAGGTCTGTCACTGTATAACACTGGGGTACAGTACTGGTGGGGACAGGTCTGTCACTGTATAACACTGGGGTACAGTACTTGTAGGCACAGGTCTGTCACTGTATAACACTGGGGTACAGTACTGGTGGGGACAGGTCTGTCCCTGTATAACACTGGGGTACAGTTCTGGTGGGGACAGGTCTGTCACTGAATAACACTGGGGTACAGTACTGGTGGGGACAGGTCTGTCACTGAATAACACTGGGGTACAGTACTGGTGGGGACAGGTCGTCACTGTATAACACTGGGGTACAGTACTGGTGGGGACAGGTCTGTCACTGTATAACACTGTGGTACAGTACTGGTGGGGACAGGTCTGTCTCTGTATAACACTGGGGTACAGTACTGGTGTGGACAGGTCTGTCACTGTATAACACTGGGGTACAGTACTGGTGGGGACGGGTCTGTCAGTGATGGTAACAGGGAGATAAATTATAGATATCACCCAACTTTGAGGTGTGTTGGATTAAGTGCTCTAAACCCAATGTGGGCACTGCTCTCACACTGATCTTAATACCCGGGCAGTAAAGTCAATCACAGTTAAGGGTATTTTTCCACATGCTGTAATCGTCTCTCCGTATCTTTGTGACATCCGGCCACTTTCCAATCCTCTGTGCTCATGCAGCTCCGGCCACTTTCAGCACCCCCGATTTTAATCGCTTCACTGCGATTGCCTAGGCCCTAAAACTCGAACTCCCTCCCTAAACCTCTCCGGCTTTCCCTCTCTCTCTCTCTCTCTCTCTCCTCCTTTGAGACCTGTCTCTATGACTGGGCTCTGGGTCAGCTGTCTTAACAAGCCCTTGCCTGGTTTGCTGTCAAGGTTTGGTTGCTGAACACTTGCGGTCACAAGTGTTTTGGGATCCTCTCTCTATGTTAAAGGTGCTATATGAATGCAGGTTGTCGCTGTTGCCTCATTTTGAGGGTGCTGCTTCCTACTTAGGCTGTCCACGATTGAGAGGGTCGGTGGGAAGCAGCTCAGGAAGCCGCAAGAGGGAAGGGGAGGGGAGGGGAAAGCTGGGGTGGGGGGCGGGGACCCCCTCCTTATCGCTTACTGACCCGACCCACAGTTCAGACCCCGACTCGCGTCACGGGAAGGAATTGAAACAAAAAGCCGGACTCCGCCCTCCTGACTGCTGGCCTGTCATTCCTCCATCAACGTGTGCGCCCGGGCATTGGGGGAGGACCGGGATCGCACTCAGCTCTTTTGGCTCTTCCCTCCCTCCCCACAGCCATCGGTCAAACAGCCCGTATTGCAGCTTGTCGGGGAGAGGCCTGACTGTAGGGTTGCCAACCCTCCAGGATTGGCCTGGAGTCTCCAGGGATTGAAGATCGATCTCCGGGATACTGCCGTGGGCCACCCTGGACAAAGATCATCGGGACATTAAAGAATGTTGTTTCTTTTTGTAATTGTCTTTGCGCATTTCTCTTTGCCACATGTAAAAATACAGAAAAAGTCTGTTTGGCTGACAGTCAAGCATCATCCAATTGGTTCTATTTGCTCTCCAATTGGCATAGGACCATAAGACATAGGAGCAGAAATTAGGCCATTCGGCCCATCGAGTCTGCTTAGGAAGGCCATACCTCACAAGGATGGACGTGTCGGCCGACTCATGGCTGGAGTGTGGGGGGTGGGGTGCGAGTCATGCGGTGGAACCTCCAGGAATAGATTTAATGACAGTTGGCAACCCTACTCCCCACCACAACCACCGGCCCACCAACCCACACAGTCAAACAGCCCACGGAGTGGGTTGCTGGGCGAGGCCTGAGGTAAATCCCAACCCAGGAGCGACGGTTGGGGAGACGTAGAAAGCGAGACCAGGGAGGAGGGGCTTGTAATGATTCACGTATCTGGTCACGGGGTATCAATGATTTCACAAGCTGCTGGTAGATAATTGCTGCTCTCTCAGCCTCTAATAGCTCTCAGTCTTCCAGTGGCTGGCTGCCAAAGCCACTGAAGGGAAAGCACTGAAGGGAAAGATGACGCAAGACTTTGGGAGCGTTGTCAACCAAAAGGTGGACAGTAATAGACTTGAGGACACGTGGGGCGGATGGAACTCGATGCGGGGAAGCGTGAAGTGATTCACTTTGGTCAGAAGTGACGGGAGGAGGCAATAGAAGATAAAGGATACAATTCTAAAGCGGTGGGGGGGAGCAGGAGCAGAGGGAGATGGGGGTCTATGTAACGCAAATCATTGAAGGTGTCAGGGCTGGTTGGGAAAGTGATCAATAAGGCACCTGGATTTTGTAAATAGAGAGTGCAAGAGCAAGCAGGTTATAGTGAACCTTTATAAAATAATGATGCGGCCTCAACATGAGCATTGTGTCCAAATCTGGGTACTGGACTTTATAGGAAGGACATGAAGGCTTTCGTGAGAGTGCAGAAAGGATTTACGAGAACAGTTCCAGGAAACAGGACTTCAGCTACACGCATAGGGCTGGAGAATTTGGTGCTGTTCTTCTTAAAGAGAACATTGAGGAGCTTTTGATAGATCTGCTCAAAATCATGAGGGGTCTGGACAGGGGGGATAGAGAGAAACTGTTCCCATTGGCGGAAGGGTTGAGAATCAGAGGAATTAAGTTGTTTGGCAAAAGAACCAAAGACAATATGAGGGGAAGCTTTTTTTTATGCTGCGGGTGGTGAGGATCTGGAATGCGCTGCCCGAGAGTGCAGTGGAGGCAGGTTCAATCATGACTTTCAAAAGGGAATTGGATCATTATCTGAACAGGAGAATATTGCGGGGGCTACAGGGAAAAGGTGGTGGGGGTGGTGGGGCTAGCTGAGTCACTCTTGCAGAGGGCTGGCACGAAGACAAAAGGCTGAATGGCCTCCTGTGCTGTAACCATTCTATATGCTAATATCTATGGATTGCAAACGCTGTTTTTTTTCCTCCCTTTCACTCAGTGTCGCCCTGCCAGAACAGGCCCAGGTGCCCATTCTGCAAGCGCCAGGTGGCGGGCAGTAGAGAGCCACTCAAGATTACGCCTGGCTTCGTCGCCCAGTCTGATCCTGTGGGCAGGAGGGCTGGGCTGGAGTTTTCCCGCTGCCAGCGTCGGAATGCAGGGGCACAGCTCGCCTGCCTCGATCGGGCCAGGGGACAGGCCCTGGGATCTCCCATTGTTTTCAGGCCTTGGGTCCCACAGGGTAAGTTGCACACGCCCCATTATGGCCAAGGTGCTCAGGGCACTTTACTTGGCGGCATGGCTCTGGACGTGCAGCTCGGACGCAATATGGGCCACACACCAACTTTACCTACTTCCCATCAACTCCCAAACTTAACCAATCGTGGCGCTCGGAAAAACACAACACACCTGACCAATGAAGCTCGAACAAGACAGAGCAAGAGAACAAAGGAATATGAAGGCAAATGGAATGGATCACTTGGGCCACATTGAGTCTAAGAGCTACAAGTTGGGGCAGCACTGGGGGAAATGGTGACTTAGTGGTATTGTCACTGAGTAATAATAATCACTAATAATCCAGAGGCCCAGGGTAATGCTCTGGGTACATGGGTTCAAAACCCACCAGCTGCCCTAGAACCTGAAATTGAAAGCTAGTCTCAGTAATGGGAACTATCATTGATTGTCATAAAAACCCATCTGGTTCACTAAGGGAGGGAAATCTGCCATCCTCACCCGGTCTGGCCTACATGTGACTCCAGGGCCACAGCAACGTGGTTGACTCTTCACTGCCCCCTCAAATAGTCTGGCAAGTGACTCAGTTCAAGGGCAGCTAGGGATGGGCAACCAATGGTGGCCTTGCCAGCGACACCCACATCCCATGAAAGAGGAAAGAAAAATCCTCCAGGATTTTCCAGCCACTCCTGGTGCCGGGATCATCCAGCCCTGCGGGAAGTGGGTGGGTTTTCGGCTGGGCTGCCGAATCTCCCACAGTGGAGGCGGGGGGGGGCTGGAAAATCCCGGCCTTTGTCTCCTGAGATGAAAGATGAAGGGAGAAAAGACAGACTTGCGTTTATATAACGCCTTTCACAAGGACCTCCCACAGCCAATTCGACACTTTTTTTGAAGTGTAATCACTGTTGTGATGTAGCAAAGGCAGCGGCCAAGTTGCGCACAGCAAGCTCCCACAAACACCAAGTGATGGTGACCAGATAATCTGTTTATTTCAGGGGTGTTAACCAAGGTATTAATATCAGTCAAGACAGCTGGGAGAATCCCCTTCTTCAAAATAGTGACATGGGATCTTTTACATCCAACTGAGAGGGGAGGCAGGTTTATTTGGAAGGTGATGAGGAGAAATCTTTTCTCTCAGAGGGTCACGAGTCTTTGGAACTCTCTTCCTCAAAAGACAGTGGAAGCAGGGTCTTTGAATATTTTTAAGGCAGAGCGAGATAGATTCTTGATAAGCAAGGAGGGGTGAAAGGTTATTGGGGGTAAGCGGGAGGTTACAATCAGATCAGCTACGATCTTATTGAATGGCAGAGCAGGCTTGAAGGGCCGAGTGGCCTACTCCTGCTCCTAGCTCATACGCTCATATGAAAGATGGGACCTCCTGTAGTGCAGCACTCCCTCAGCACTGCACTGGCAGTGTCAGCCTGGATTTAGCTGCTCAATTATCTGGCATGGGGCTTGAACCCACAACCTTCAGGCTCAGGCACAAGAGCACTGATCAATGGCTGGCACAGGCCAGGTTGCTGGGCCAGAGACTTACTGTGAAAGATGTTGGGCCAAGTGGCCCTAGATTTGCCCTAAGTGCGATTCGGTAGGTGTGAAAAAGGACATTTTACCCGCCGGGCGCAATGGTGGCTTTTCACGCCGTATCGTCCCAATCCCGCCTTGTTAATTATGCATTCCCGGGAAACACACCATTTCGATGCCGGGGGTGGGGGGGCTCTGATTTGCCCACCGGGCCAAAACCTCACCACTTCTTCATGCCGGGCACTATATTTAAAGTCCAGCTGTGCACACACCTCTCAGAGCTTCCAGCCCAGGACTACTGCAAAGAAGACATGACCCCAAAAGGCAAGAAGACGGCAGCCCCCAGGTTTAGTGCCACATCCCTCGAGCACCTTTTGGACGCAGTGGAGGCCCGCCCTGATGTCCTCTATCCCCGCTCTAGCCGCAGGATGGGCAGCAACATCACCAATCCAGCATGGGAGGCGGTGGCAGCAGTGGTCAGCGCCAGTGCCCTGCAAAAGAGGACAGCCACCCAGTGCCACTACAGGATGAATGGTCTCATCTGTTCCGCCAGGGTGAGTCACTCTTCTCATCGCTCTCAACTCGCACACTCAAAAACCCATCGCACATCCACAGGGGTCTCACACCTCAAGGGACAACATCACTAACTCTCACACACCCCCTCACATCTCCATTAGGCTCTTACTCTCTTGCGCTTGCATCCTCATCCTGTCCATGGATCCGTTCACCACACAAACATTCCACGCAGTGCCATGTGTCCCGGTCACACTCTCTCCATCTGTTTTCATGCAGGAGAAGCTGACTCACATCAACAGGGACAGGTCCCAGACTGGGGGTGGAGTGGCCCACATTAGGCCCCTCACTCACTTTGAGGAGTGTGCCATCGTGCTGGCTGGTGAGGATGTGAACTGTGCCTGCGGTGACAGTGAGGTCAGTGGCGAACACCTTCGTGAGGATCCTGCACCACATCATCCCTCCCTCAATGCAGATTTATTACAATGAGGTTCCCAACGCCCAATGGCGGAAAACGAGGCCCCTCCCGTTGATGGGCAGAGCGGATGATTGCAAGCTGGTTTCACGACGCTGTGAAGCTGATTTTTGGCCTTCTCTCCATATTGTCCGTTCACACCCGATGCCAGCGGGCATGGAAAATTCCGCCAGTTGTCTAGCTGGTGAAACCGAAAGGTGCCAGGCCAGAGTGAAATGGGTAGAAGGCCTGAGGTGCCAGTCTACTTACTCTTCAATCAATACCACTAAAACAAAACATCAAGTCTGCTGTTTGTGGGAGCTTGCTGTGCATTATATGGTTGCCGCATTTATGGGTTGCCAACTGTGATTGAATGTGTTCCTGGAGGTTCCATCACATGATTTGCCCCCACGCTCCAGCCATTAGTCGGCCAACACGTCCATCCTTGTGACGTACGGCCTTCCTACGCCAATTGGAAAGCAAAAAGACTCATTACCCAATTGGATGATGCTTGACTGTCAGTCAAACAGCCTTTTCCTTCATTTTCAATATTTTTATATCTGGTAAAGAGAAATGTTCAAAGAAAATGACCAAAAAAGTATTTTTTAATGTCCCGATGATTTTTCTCCAGGGTTGCCCACAGCAATGTCCTGGAGTTTGATCTTCAATTCCTGGAGACTCCAGGCCAATCCTGGAGGGTTGGCAACCCTAGCTGCTTTCCCTACATTACCAACAGTGACAATGCTTCAAAATAAGGTACTTCATTGACTGTTAAATGCTTTTGGACCCCTTATTGTTGTTGTTACTTGGGCTTCAGCTTCGATAGAGGGCTTTCAGTGCTGCTAAGGATGCTGGGATAGCCCATCCTCCATCGCCTGCCATCTCTCTGCAGCAAGGAAGCACAAGGCAAAGACCGAGCAGGTTGTTGGCGTGGCCCCTACAGGCATGAGATTGTGAGCTTGAGCCAGACAGAAAAGCTGGAGGTGATAGTGAATACAGAACTGGACTGGCAAACGAGAAGCCAAGAGTTCAAATCCCACTCGGGCAAGTTAGAGGTGAATTCAGTAAATGTTGTTATTAGAAAGACAGCAGAGAAATGATCAGGGATGTTGCTGGACTTGGATTAACTGATCCTCTGATTAATTCTTGATGCCTTCAATAGCGACACAAGGATCCACACAGTTGCACAGACAATTACTATGGAATGATACCTATCTCTCTCAGATGAAGTGCTGAACTGAGGCCCCCGTCTGCCCTCTCAGGTGGACGTCAAAGACCCCCTGGAGCCATTTTGAAGAAGATCGCCACCCCTAACCCCACCGCCCCGGTATCCTAGGCCAATAGTTATCCCTCAAGCAACATCAATAAAACAGTTGATCTGGCCATTATTACTTTGCCGTTTTTGGGATCTTGCTGTGCGCTCGCCGGCTGCCATGTCTGCTACAATGGAGACGGCGAAAGCGCTTCATTGGTCAGAAAGCAGCAGGATGGGCCAAGCTGCCTCTACCCGTGCCCATGTTGTACTATCGTTTTAGGAAAGAGCTGTGGAATGTGCTGAGGACATGAAAGGCGCTATATAAATGCAAGTCTCCGTAGAAGGCTCACCCTCTGCCGGGGCGAGCAGTAAAGGTGGCCTTAAACATCCCGAGGGCGGGCAGACAAAACAGCTGGGATGAAGATTTCACTTGTGAAACTTGGGGGAGATGGCAGTGCAGTGATAATGTCACTGGAGCGCTATGTGAGAGAGCCAGGCTGATGCTCTGGGGAAATGGACTCAAATCCCACCACGGCAGCTGGTGGAATTTAAATTCAGTTATGGAATTGAAAGCCAGTCCCAGTGACGGTGACCGTGAAACTATCATCGGTTGTTGTAAAAACCCACCTGGTTCACTAATGCCCCTTTAGGGAGGGAAATCTGCCATCCTTACCCGGTCTGGCCTACATGTGACTCCAGACCCACAGCGATGTGGTTGACTCTTAACTGCCCCTTGAAATGGCCGAGCAAGACACCCAGTTCAAGGGCAGTTAGGGGTGGGGCAACCAATGCCGACCTTGCCAGCAATGCCCACATCCCATGAAAGAATAAGGAACAAAAAATCACCAGGCTCGAGAAAGTGCAAAGGAGACTTTTGGGCGATTAAAACCATAGAAACATCACGTTGCAGAGAGAGGCCATTCAGCCCATCCTGTCTGCGCCGGCCAAAAAAAAGAAACCAGCTGCTCATTTTTAATCCCACTTTCCAGAACCTGGTCTGTAGCCTCGCAGTTTACAGCGCTTCAGGTGCAGGTCCAGGTAAATGTTAAAGGAGGTGAGCGTTTCAGCCTCAACCCCCCAATTCAGACAGCGAATTCCAGTTTCCATGTTCTTGTTGGCCAAATGCCACTCTGTTATTGACACCTTGACATGTTGTGATTAGCGACTTACAGAACACATTAAAGCCCGGAGCGGAGACAGAGATGGCCCTTCCCACTGTCCTGCTGCCTAAGAGAATGGACGTGCCTGTCTCTCAGTGACACTGAGCCCTCCAGGCAGTCACTGACAAACGCTTTGTGAAATAACTCAATCAACGAGGGATTTTTCCTGGTTTGGCTTCTGAAACAAAAGCAACCAGAGAGACACGTACAGAAGCAGCGACGGACAGGGGGAGGGACCGGGGCAGTCAGAAAGATGCACTGAGAGAGTCAAGAAAGAGGGAAAGGAAGATCGTGCATTTAGATAGTGCCTTTCGCAACCTCGTCACCCCCCCCCGCAAACACTTTAGGGCCAGTGAAGTCCTTTCGAAGTATGGTCAGTGTTGCAATGTCGGGGAATAAGCGAATAGAAACAGGCACAAATACAACCAGGCGCTAGTGAGATAGAGAAAGGGGGAAACTGGGCTGGAGAAAGAGAGGGAGATACAAGAGCAGAGAAGGACTGGAAAGGACACGAGACAAATATAAACACACAATGGGAAAGAAAGACACTATTAATGAGGGGGCAAACGAGAAAGGAATCGGAAAAAGGCAGCGAGAGACACAGAGTGAAAACAGAGACAGTTTGAAAGGATATAATACAAATATAGAGGGAAACAAATGAAATAAACAGAAGAGATAGAAGGGCCAGCCAGAGAAATGATTAAAAGGCCAGAGCTATTTGGCTAGACCATCCGGCTACTTCACAGTGGCACTGAAAGGCAACTGCAGTGGGGTCATTCCAGGAAGAACCCAAGGGCACAGCAATCAAACATCGCCCCTAAACTGACCTCAAACCACTGCCTCGGGACATTGTGCATCTCAAACATAAACATCTGGAACCAATCTTTTCTCTTCACAGATCCAAACAGATGTGCCAGGCAATTTCAGCAGTTTCTGTTTGTTTCAGGGCCAACTTGCTGAACGGATGACAGCAGCAGGGAGTCTCATCCACCGCCCTACCCCCGACATCTCGGAAAATGGCGTTTTGTGCAGCTCACGAATTTCTTTCAGTGAATTCCCATGTTTCAATGGTTCAGGGTGTCGGATCATAACAAAAGGCTCCAATCAACTTCGGACACTGACCAGCATCGAGACTTTGTGGAGCCGCTTTCGCTTCTGTATATTATTTGACTTGTAAATAAACCCGACTAAATTGATTTAACCTGTTACTCTTGGTCGAGTCACGTGATATTTTCCATCTGCGAAGATGCCAGAAGAACATTGGTGGGCATTGCATGTGTTTGCCTGTAAGGGTTTGGGTGAAGCTCGTGGATGATTGCTAAACCAGGGTATATCCGTGTGCATGCAGATTGAATAAAGAGCGCTGAATCATTACATATCCTGTCTGTTTAGGGAAATGGAACGGCTGGTTAACAAATCAGCAAGAAATGTAACATGATAATTGAAAGGCATTCTGTTTGACAGGAATGTAGACTCACTCAAATTTTATGAATACTCACCCCCTCCATTCCCACTTCCCCCCACCCCCCCGCCCCACTTCCCCTTCCCCAGGTCGTGGCTTACCGGAACTTGGACGGCTGTCAGTCTCCGGCTCCCCACCAGACGTCTGGGTCGCTTCCAGTCGGAGGTCATTGACCTGCCTCTCCAGTTGCTGGAGAGGGGTGAGGAAAGCGAGCTCTTGGCGTCTGAGCCCATTCTGGGATAGAAAAAGAGGGAGAACAGGGAGAAAGGAAGACATCGTTAGATACCGTTAGACATTGTCAGATATTGATGATTACACAATGTTCAGAACCATTCACGACCCCTCAGATATTGAAGCAGTCCATGTCCAAATGCAGCAAGGCCTGGCTAATATCCAGGCTTGGGATGACAAGTGGCAAGTAACATGCGCACAAGTGCCAGGCAACAACCATCTCCAACAAGAGAGAATCTAACCGTCGTCCTTTGACATTCAATGGCATTACCATCACTGAATCCCCCACCATCAACATTGGTTGCCATTGACCAGAAACTGAACTGGACCAGCCATATAAATACTGTGGCTACAAGAGCAGGTCAGAGGCTAGGAATCCTGAGGCGAGTAGCTCACCTCCTGACTCCCCAAAGTCTGTCCACCATCTACAAGACACAAGTCAGGAGTGTGATGGAATACTCCCCACTTGCCTGGATGAGTGCAGCTCCAACAACACTCAAGAAGCTCGACACCATCCAGGACAAAGCAGCCGGCTGGATTGGCACCACATCCACAAACATTCACTCCCTCCACCACCGACGTACAGTGGCAGCAGTGTGTACCATCTACAAGATGCACTCACCAAGGCTCCTTAGACAGCACTGCCCAAACCCACGCCATCTACCACCTAGAAGGACAAGAGCAGCAGACATATGGGAACACCACCACATGGAAGTTCCCCTCCAAGTCACTCACCATCCTGACTTGGAAGTATATCACCGTTCTTTCACTGTCGCTGGGTCAAAATCCTGGAACTCCCTCCCTAACAGCACTGTGGGTGTACCTACACCACATGAACTGCAGCGTTTCAAGAAGGTGGCTCACCACCACCTTCTCAAGGGCATTTAGGAGTGGGCAATAAATGCTGGCCTAGCCAGCGACACCCACATCCCATGAATGAACTTAAAAAAATTGAAGACATTGTTGCATATGGATATGGTCATATCACATCACGAAATCTAACGCACATGTGTCACTAGGAAGACTGCAGCTGTTCCTTGAAAAGAAAGAAATTGCATTTATATAGCGCCCTGCACTTCGGGATGTCCCAAAGTGCTTTACAGCCAATTGGGTGTTTTTGAAGTGTGGTCACTATTGCAATGTAGGAAAAATTCATTGATGCTTATGTCTAAGCTCTGCAGAGAATGTCTTTTATTTCATTTTCTGAGGACTATTATTGAGCCACCCTGTGCCTGAACACAGCACCTAATGTGATACTGAGCCACACTGACTCGAGAGGTCTGAAGTTCAAATTCTCTGTTGGTTGTGCCTCTCACTGGTGAAGCAGAAGAGTCCTGGGTTCAAGCCCACCCACCCCTCCACACCTCCCCCCACCCCCAACAGTGAACAATCCAAGGGCAGGACAGGGTGAGTGCTGCACTGTCACAGGTGCCTCCTTTCATTAAACCAAGGCTGCATTTGCTCCCTCAGGTGGACATCCCAAAGCCCTTCACACATGAACATAAGAATTAAGAGCAGGAGGAGGCCATTCGGCCCCTTGTTCCTGCTCCGCCAGTCAATAAGATCACAGCTGATCTGATGTGGCTCCACTTTCCTGCCTGTCCCCTATAATCCACAATTCCCTTGTCCTGCAAAAATCTACCTAACTTTGCCTTGAATAATGTCCCAGCCTCCACTGCTCTCTGGGGAAGAGAATTCCAAACACCACGCACCAGCCAATGAGTTACTTTTCAAAGTGCAGTCATTCTTGGAATTGAGGGATTGTGAACAGCCAATGTGCACCCAGCAAATTCCCACGAGTTGAGGGTTTGACATTACCAGGACACTGGGGAGAATTACCCTTCCTCTTCATGTCCATATATACATAACATCAGTCAGACTTCCCTTTAGAATTATCTTTTCCACAATTCCCATTCTATGTTGAGTTAGGTGATCTCAGTGGAAGGGGTGTGTGTGTGTGTGTGTGTGCGCGAGTGTGTGTGTACAGGAGTGAGTGTTGCGATCGACTGTGAGAGTGTATGTGAGCAAGTGTGTGTGTATGTGTGAGTGTATGTGAGCAAGTGTGTGTGTGAGTGTGAGTTTGTGTATGTGAGCGAGTGAGGTGTGCATGTTTGTGATGGTGAGGTGAGTCAGGAGTGTGTGTGCATGTGGTGTATGAGTGAGGTGTGTGTGTGTGTGAGAGAGAGAGTCTGTGTGTGTGTGAGCGAATGAGGTGCGCATGTGTGTGATGGTGAGGTGAGCGTGCAGTGTGCATGTGTGCATATGGTGTATGAGTGAGGTGTGTGTGTGTGTGAGAGAGAGAGTCTGTGTGTGTGTGTGAGTCTGTGTGTGTGTGTGAGAGAAAGAGTCTGTGTGTGTGTGTGTGTGAGCGAGTGAGATGCGCATGTGTGTGATGGTGAGGTGTGGAGTGTGTGTGCATGTGGTGTATGAGTGAGGTGTGTGTGTGTGTGTATGTGAGAGAGAGTCTGTGTGTGTGTGTGTGAGAGAGAGAGTCTGTGTGTGTGTGCAAGTGCGGTGTGCATGTGTGGGATGGTGAGGTGAGTGAGGAGTGTGTGTGCATGTGGTGTATGAGTGAGGAGTGTGTGTGCATGTGGTGTATGAGTGAGGAGTGTGTGTGTGTCTGTTTGTGGGAGAGAGGGGTGAGTGAGTGTGTGATGTGAGAGCGAGGGCTGAGTGTGAGAGCGAGCGGTGTGTGTATACAGTGGAAGGGAGGGATTGAACCTGGCTGCAATGCACCTCAGGGTTGATCAGCTCACTGCCACTCACTGCCCGGACTCTCACCATGAAGAGTGGTGGGCATGGGTGGAGTGTGCCAAAGGGCGGTTGGAGCCAGTGGAACTCGTGGCCCCAGCAAGAGGTGGTGCTGTCAGGAGTGGAGGACATGAGGGGTAAGGGGAATGGACAGCAAGAGAGAATACAGAGGGTGAAAACAAAGAGAAGGGGCCTTTCATCCAATAGCGAGCAAGGCCATCTGTCTCACCCCGACGCCCGCATTGTTTTCAGGGTCAAAATTTAAAGCCTACTCCCATTTATTAGAAAAGTGTGGCAAATTTTTGATCGAAGCCTCCACACAGCTGCTCATGTCCACAATGTAATTTCCCTTTATCCAATCAGCTTGTCCTTCAGCCGATGGAAATGAGTCACTGTGGACACCGCGTGTCACGTGACCAGCGTGAGCAGACTGCGGATAGGTCTGAAGGGCAAGGTCAAAGGTCAAGTCCATCAATCTTCCCGGCCTATCAGCCAATTTGTCAAGAAGTCCATTATTGCTATTCAATCAGATGCTGAAAGATTTTGTCTATCCCAGTTTGAAGCAGTTGTCAGGGCCTTTTTTTTGAAAGAAAAAGAGAAAATCTTGCTCTCTAGACACTGGGCTGTTTGGAAAACCCTTCCTCCTCTCCCACGTACCACCGCTGGTGGCATCTTAATTATTTCTCTTGAGGGACCGAGAAGCGTCGAGGTCCATTATTCAGGGCACCACCAAAGTTGTATGTGAAGTGAAGACGACGAGATAGGGGGACAATTTAGAGATGGGGAGTGTGCCTCCAATTCATTAGAGGGGAGGATGAGCTCAAAGGACAGGATGGGGGAGAAGGGAGGAGACATTGACTAACACAGAATCTTGGCTTGGCTTAATGTGACAGGCCAAGAGGCTTGGATAACAAACAAGGCTGGGAAACAAACTGAATAATGAACAGCTGGCAATCTGTCTCCTAAAGTCACATTTTCATGGCAAGTGAGAGAGGGAGACAATACAAATGCTAATACACTCATTCGCATATCTCAGGATCTGACATGCAGGCTGCGAGCTGGATGAGTTACTCCATATGGATGATGCCAGGTTGGCAGGGAGGAATAGGGGGAATGGCCAGAGCGTGCTGAGGGAGGGAGGGAGAGAAGGAGGAACCCGATGAAAGGCTGGAAGGGTTGAAAGAAGAGTCCCAAGAAGAGAGCAATTGAAGAAACAAAGCTCTCCCCCTTTCCGCCAACTAAAGTCTCCCGTCCTTCACCCAGCAAAACATTCGCTCCCTCCACCACCGACGCACAGTAGCAGCAGTGTGTGTACCATCTACAAGATGCACTGCAGCAACTCACCAAGGCTCCTTCGACAGCACCTTCCAAACCCACGACTGCTACCACCTAGAAGGACAAGGGCAGCAGACACATGGGGAACATCACCACCTGGAAGTTCCCCTCCAAACCACTCACCATCCTGACTTGGAAATATATCGCCCGTTCCTTCACTGTCGCTGGGTCAAAATCCTGGAGCTCCCTCCCTAACAGCACTTTGGGTGTACCTACACTACACGGACTGCAGTGGTTCAAGATGGCGGCTCACCCACCACCTTCTCAAGGGGCAACTAGGGATGGGCAATAAATGCTGGTCGAGCCAGCGATGCCCGTGAATGAATAAAAAAAAGCCAGCCTCATCTTTCTCCCATTCTCTCCTGAATCTATGACCTCTTGTTGGGATAGGTTTTCTCCCATCCCTTTGACTTGGTATCTCTCCCTCAACCGTCATCCATCAGACAGGTCATCACATTGCTGTGGGATCTTGCTGTGTGCAAATTGGCAGTCAGTGGGATAACTTTGAAGTGTTGCCCACTGTTGGAATGTAGGAAACGCGGCAGTCAATCGGCGCACAGCAAGCTCCCACAAACAGTAACAATGATCAGGTCATCTGTTTTATTTTGTGTGACGTTGATTGAGTGATAAATGTGGGCCAGGATACCAGGGAGAACTCCCCTGCTCTTCTTTGAAATAGTGACATGGGGTCTCTTATACCCCCCTGAAGAGGCATAACATCAGTTTAATGTCTCATCTGGAAAATGGCCCCGCACCACCCTCAACAGTCCAACATTCACGCTTTACTGGCACTGGGAGTGTCAGCCTGCATCTTGCGCCCAAGTCTCTGAAGCAAGTCTCAAATGTACGGCCTTTTGAAGCCTCACTGATTGTTCCCTTCAGTGGACCCGCAGGCACTGAGGCTAAATGCGGCAAGTCCAGTCAGCTGAGCTCGGGGATGGGCCTATTCTGTAGGCCTCAGCGTCCCACAGTGCCACAAGTCCATCCACAAACCCATCCGATGAACCATTTTATTCTGGGAACATTCCAAACCCAATTCCATTTGACCTTAATCCAATTCGGAAACTGGGATGACAGAATCAGCCCTTTTGCATTCTGCTGATGCAATGAACTTTAACAAGGACAATATTTCAGAGTTAACTGTGTACAGCAACACTGGGAGCTTAGGGGGGCAGTCCCACATGCCTCTTGGATGCCAGTGAACACTACCAGTGGAATAAGAATTGACCGAGTCTCAGTTTTGAAACCTAATGTGAAGTAAATGATTTTTAAAAATCTGTTGTTAATGTTAGACCATTCACAACACAACATCACAGCAGCGTCTACAGAGAAAAGGAGAGAGATATATTTAATCTGTCAAAGGAAAATATGTTGCTATTTTTGGAATTTATATAATGAATAAATTGAGGCCCAGCAGGGTTCCACTTTTCTCTTTGAATTTTCTCACTCCTGCTGGGAGTGGCTTCCTCAGTCACTGCAGCCAGGGTCACAGTTCCTAATCAGTGACTCTGACCCACACTAACATGGTTGGTGCTTGACTGCTCTCTCACGTGACTCTTGTTATGATCCCCGTGAGGAAACCATAAACCCAAATAATCAAATTTACCGAATGACACCCAAATGAAGAAATTACCAACAAGATTTCACTTTTTGTAACTTTTACGTTAACACACATCAGAACCAGCGTGAATTAAACATGATGCTTTCAATACAAAGGTGAATCTCACTTTAAATAGCCGATACAGCAAAGTCTTACACAACCACGCACATTCCCCTTCAGTGTGTATGTCATTACAGAGCTACACAGTTCCACAATATGCTCTCCTTTATTCACAGGGTAGGTCAGGAGTCCTTTCCAACGCAGCTTTCAGCTCCGTGTTTTACAGGTATGATTATTATCAACAAGGGACACCTTTATGAACCCTCTCTCCATCAGGTCACAACAGTCCTATTGGTGCAATTTTCCAGACTCCCTTTTCAACCGGCCAACCAATAACAGCCTGGTTCACTGGTTGGCCACGTCTGCTAAAACATCCAACTTTTTAATAGTTCTAAGCTATTCACACAGCATTCCAGGTTTTAGAATGTGCTGCCTCCAAGAGCTTCTGCATCTAGGTGCTGATCTCCTTCTGCCTCCAGTTCTCCTTTGTGTCTGCCATCCATACGCCTTTCATATGTTAACTCCCCCTTCCTGTTGATACTGCTTACAAGTCAAGGGTTGCCAGCTCACATGGCCCAGCATTTCTTATTATTCAAGAAAATGCAATTGATCCCTTTACAATTGATGCAAACTCTTAAAAGTCCTTTTCAAACATTCTTGAAAACAATAACAGATTCCACTGACATTTTAAAGAAATTACAAATCTTCCTTACTGTACGACTTCTGGGTCAAAGGTGGTCACACTTGGAAAAAAGAAAGTTTCACCATAGTAAAGTTTTCTTTACAACAGTGTTTGAAATACAGCAAGTTATTAACCTCAAAAACACTTTAACAGCTAGGATCAGGCTCAGCTGAGATAGCCCCCGTTGCTTCATTAGGCACCATCTGTTAAGCACCATCTAGACTTTTAACAGGTAGGGAGGCCATTGGGTGAGTGACTGGGTGACAGCTCAGGAGATGTACACCAACAAGAGGCAGCAAAAATCTTCAACATATCTTCAAATTTACACCCTAGGACAAGGCCCACCAGCCCTCCGTCAGCCACTTCTAAACAACGTTACCGTCCCTATCTCTTGTGGTGAAGCATACATTGTTCTCATAACTCTTGCTGTACAAAGCATCTCTTCTCTCTTCCTTCCTACCTTGGTCTTCCAGTAGAATCCTCAGTCCTTGCCAATGCGCCAGTGGAACCAATGGAAAACACTTTCACGATTGATCCTCTCAACACTTAACTTTCTCTGCCCAGGTGAACATAATAAATAGGGGCAGGAGTAGGCCATTCGGCCCTTCGAGCCTGCTCTGCCATTCACCATTCATGACTGATCTTCTACCTCAATTCCCCTCACTATAGCCCATATTCCTTGATTTCTTTAGTATCCAAAAAGCTATCCGCTCATGACTTGAATCCACTCAACGACTGAGCAACCACAACTCTCTGGGGTAGAGAATTCCAAAGGTTCACAATCAATTTGATTACGGTTGCCAACCCTCCAGGGTTGGCCTGGAGTCTCCAGGAATTGAAGTTCAATCTCCAGAACACTGCTGTGTGCAACCCTGGAGAACCTATTAAAAAATATTGGGGTTTTTTTGGGTCATTTTCTTTGAACATTTCTCTTAACCAGGTATAAAAATATTGAAAATGGAGAAATACAGGCTGTTTGGTTGACAGTCAAGCATCATCCAATTGGGTCTTTTTGCTTTCCAGTTGGCGTAGGAAGGCCGTAAGTCACAAGGATGGAAGTGTTGACCGACTAATGGCTGGAGCGTGGGGGCGAGTCATGTGATGAAACCTCCAGGAATACATTTAACCACAGCTGGCAGCCTTACATTTGAGTGAAGAAATTTCTCCTAATCCCAGTCCTAAATGATCGACCCCTTCTCCTGAGACTGTGGCCTTGTGTTCTCGATTCCCCAGCCAGGGGGAAACAACCTCTCAGTGTCTACCCTGTCAATCACGCACCTTCAAAATTTTATATGTTTCACTTGGATCCCCTCTCATTCTTTTAAACTCCAGGGAATATAAGCCGACTCTACTCAATGTCTCCCCACAGGACAATCACCTCATCCCAGGAATCAGTCTAATGAATCTTTGTTGCGCTCCCCTCTAGGGCAAGTATATGCTTCCTTAGGTAAAGAGACCAATACCGCACACAGTACAGCAGATGAAAGGAACAATTTTAAATCTTTTGCCTCTCTTTCCAACTCCACTCTCTGAGTCTTCAAATGATATAATCTCCTTCCCATCATGGGGTTTCCAAAACTGAAGCGGTGGGGGGGGGGCGGGGTTCTGGGGTTGTGATGGGGGTGGTGGGGGGGTAGGGGAGAGGGAAAAGATGTCAAAAAAAATTCTTGAAATTGTAAAGATTTCTTTAAATTCTCCCCTCCCTCCTGTTTAAAGTGTTTAGGCTGTTTCCCTGTCTTATCCATACTTGGGGACAGAGTAAAGCAGAAAACAAATGAATCGACAGACAAGAATGTATATGACCTAGGATTCCTCCCCCCACCCCCCCCAGTCCGTCTAGACAGCCCTGTGTAAAACGTCTGATCAACATTCTTGTCCAGTCTCCATGTTTTAACCATCTGTCTTCAGCTGGTGTAAAGAGACCGTCTATCCGCGACGGTGATAGATTGCTCTAACACCATCTCATTTATTAAGTTATCTGTGACTCTGAACCAAAACAATTCTCGTATCCTTAACCCCCACACACGCACCCCCCCCACCCCCCACCCCTCCAAAGTTCTGCTCATCTTCTCCACACAGTCCCGGAAGCTACTCAGGAGAATGTGTATCAGATCTGGAATGATGTTGATTTTAAAAGTTGACCAGATTGTGTAACTCAATTCCAAAGAACATAGTAGAGATTCACCGTCATTAGCACCGTCATTAACACAACTAGCCACACTCTCAGATACCAGCTCCTCCATCACCCTCACACACACACAGCCTGTCTCACTCTCAGATACCAGCTCCTCCGTCACCCTCACACACACAGCCTGTCCCACTCTCAGATACCAGCTCCTCCATCACCCTCACATACACAGCCTGTCCCACTCTCAGATACCAGCTCCTCCCTCACTAACACACACACAGCCTGCCCCACTCTCAGATACCAGCTCCTCCCTCACTAACACACACACAGCCTGCCCCACTCTCAGATACCAGCTCCTCCATCACCCTCACACAAACAGCCTGTCCCACTCTCAGACATCAGCTCCTCCCTCACTAACACACACACAGCCTGCCCCACTCTCAGATACCAGCTCCTCCATCACCCTCACACAAACAGCCTGTCCCACTCTCAGATACCAGCTCCTCCCTCACTAACACACACACAGCCTGCCCCACTCTCAGATACCAGCTCCTCCCTCACTAACACACACACAGCCTGCCCCACTCTCAGATACCAGCTCCTCCCTCACTAACACACACACAGCCTGCCCCACTCTCAGATACCAGCTCCTCCATCACCCTCACACACACAGCCTGTCCCACTCTCAGATACCAGCTCCTCCATCACCCTCACACACACAGCCTGTCCCACTCTCAGATACCAGTTTGCCTCACTCCTAATCTCATTCCAAGAGAAACAAGGAATTATTTGCTAGATCCTGCGATGATGTCATTGGCGTTGGTGAGTTCCTTCCTGTCAGCCTGTCTCTGAATTCTCTGGAATATATCTTGTAGGGAAGCAGACCTTCAATGATTTCCTAATGAGGCGTGAATCATTGAGAAAGGTGACTCATGTAGAATTGCTGTTGTATTTATGGATATTTATGAAGCCTTCTCTCCCTCCACTTTGTCCGTTTCATCCCAGTTTTGCAATATCTACTGCTCACAGTGGGAATGGCTTAACTGGACACTGGAGATCACTCAAGAGAGTGACCGCTCCCTTGTCACAGGCAAAGAACCCCTTTGGAAGTTTTGTCACTGTTGAGTGGGCAAAATCAGCAATGTCTTACAAGCAGCAATGAGGCAAAGGGCCTGTAGATAGTTACCCCACAGGACACAAAGAGGCCTTTCGGCCCATTGGGCTTGTGGCTGCCCTCTGAATGAGCAGTCGTGGGTAGTTCTATGCCCCTCCAATTCCTTTTCCGTACCTTCCCTGTTCTTGGCTATCTGCCCAACTCCCTTCCAAAATTATCCATGGCATCAGCTTCCGCCACCTTTTCGGGAACAAGATTCCGGATCCCGATAGTTCTCCCTGAGGAAAGAATGTCCCTCATCTCCGCTGATTTACTGGTGTTGACTGAAAGAACAAAAAAATCTTGCAACTCTATAGCGTCTTTTACCACCTCAGGACCTCCCAAAGCGCCCCACAGCCAATGAAGTACTTTCTGAAGTGCAGCCACTGTTGTCATGTAGGAAAATCAGCAGCCAATTTGTGCACAGCAAGCTCCCAGAAACAGCAATGTGATAATGAGCGGATGATCTGTTTTATGTGATGTTGGTTGAGGGATAAATATTGGCAGGACACCCAGGAGGACTCCCACTCTACTTCAAGATAATATACTGTGTGATATTTTATCTGTCAGGACAGATGGGACCTCGGTTTAATGACTCATCCAAAAGATGGCAGCTCTGACAGTGCAGCATTCCCTCAGTACTGACCCTCCAACAATGCAGCACTCCCTCAGTACTGACCCTCTGACAGTGCAGCACTCCCTCAGTACTGACCCTCTGATTGTGCAGCACTCCCTCAGTACTGCACTGGGAGAGCCTGACTGGGTTGTGGGTTCAAGTCTCTGGAGTGGGAATACCAACATGCTTCTGACTCAGACACAATACACCAACACTGGGCAAGGCTGGCACGGGAACAGAACAGGGCTTGATCCTTTCTGTACCCTCACCAACACTAATGTCGCCTTTTTTTCACTGCAGGTTGGTTGGGCAGGATGTTAACCGGACCCATGCCAGTTGGTGAAGTTAAAACTAAGACACAGCTGCTTTCTTTGCTGGAGACAGCTTATTGACATAGTTCACAATCAACACTACTCCAGCCCGCCAGTGTCCCAGCTATCCCCATTTATTGGTCTACAAATACCCATCACCTGTTTAACAATGTAGTTGCCATTAAACCATAACAATGTAATTAATAAGACATTGACAGAGGAGTCTGACCAGCACGCTCCAGTCTGGTCTGAAACCCCAGCTGGGGAGACCAGGGTCGATCACTGCTTGACTTGCCATACTCCTCGACGTGTTGCCACATGACCTCCCACCTCTAACTGTCCCACCCCCACACTCCTGCCATTGGTCGTCCGACATGTCCATCCTCACAGCACGTGACCTTCCAACCAATTGGAAATGAACAGGATCCTTGCTACCTGATTGGATGACCCTTGACAGTCAATCAGAAAACAGTCCCATCTCTAATACTCATAACTGAACAATGAGGTGTGTTCAAAAGAAAACAGAAGGAACACAATTTCTTATAATGCCCCAATGAGTTTAAACTCGGGTTTTGCCCAACCTGGAGATTAATCTTTAAATTCCTGGAGACTCCAGTGGAGAGTCACGACAATAACCGAGAGATTATGGAGAGGAAATGTCAGCCAGGGCTCCCTGCTCCTGATCACGAGCTGGCAACTCCCAAATCAAAATGTCCGTGCAGGCAAAGCATCAGCTCCAGACCGATCGGGACCGCCTGTGATGCCTCCTGTAGTCGAACAGCATGTTGCCACTCGGCTCAGGCACGTACAATGCCCACTTGAGGTCAGGTGCAGGTAGATGGCCATCGATCGAGAAACAGCACCCCCCCACCCCCACCCTCCAACCCCCTCCACCCCACCCTGGCAACCCGCCCACCACCACCAAAACTGACATCCAAAGACTTGGAGAGAGATGGGGGTTGTGGGAGGGGAGCGTCAGAAAGGGGAGGTTAACTGCACCATCACGGTTGCCTCTGTGGCAGCTCAGGCAGGAAAAGGTTAAACCAGCAAAGCCAACCGGCGAAATGTTATTCCACCAACAAGGGCAGGAGGCAGGTCCCTGAGATGTACAACAACTCAACACAATGGGAGGCCAAACGTAAATAAATAATATCTGTCAGGAGGGCACTTTTCAGCCTTATTTAGAAAATAATGTGAGCGGAGCAAGTGGTGTGGTTAAATATAGAAATGACAATTCATCAGCTCACTCAAAAGGAACCGTGTTCCCACCCAGCCTGGAGGCACCATGGCCATAGTTACAGACTGGAATCGAATCGAGGGGTTCGGGGTGGTTTATATATAGAATAACAGATACCCGGGAGTGAGTTACAGACTGGAATCGAATCGAGGGGTTCGGGGTGGTTTATATATAGAATAACAGATACCCGGGAGTGAGTTACAGACTGGAATCGAATCGAGGGGTTCGGGTGGTTTATATATAGAATAACAGATACCCGGGAGTGAGTTACAGACTGGAATCTAATCGAGGGGTTCGGGTGGTTTATATATAGAATAACAGATACCCGGGAGTGAGTTACAGACTGGAATCGAATCGAGGGGTTCGGGTGGTTTATATATAGAATAACAGATACCCGGGAGTGAGTTACAGACTGGAATCGAATCGAGGGGTTCGGGTGGTTTATATATAGAATAACAGATACCCGGGAGTGAGTTACAGACTGGAATCGAATCGAGGGGTTCGGGGGGGTTTATATATAGAATAACAGATACCCGGGAGTGAGTTACAGACTGGAATCGAATCGAGGGGTTCGGGTGGTTTATATATAGAATAACAGATACCCGGGAGTGAGTTACAGACTGGAATCGAATCGAGGGGTTCGGGTGGTTTATATATAGAATAACAGATACCCGGGAGTGAGTTACAGACTGGAATCGAATCGAGGGGTTCGGGTGGTTTATATATAGAATAACAGATACCCGGGAGTGAGTTACAGACTGGAATCGAATCGAGGGGTTCGGGTGGTTTATATATAGAATAACAGATACCCGGGAGTGAGTTACAGACTGGAATCGAATCGAGGGGTTCGGGTGGTTTATATATAGAATAACAGATACCCGGGAGTGAGTTACAGACTCAAATCGAATCGAGGGGTTCGGGTGGTTTATATATAGAATAACAGATACCCGGGAGTGAGTTACAGACTGGAATCGAATCGAGGGGTTCGGGTGGTTTATATATAGAATAACAGATACCCGGGAGTGAGTTACAGACTGGAATCGAATCGAGGGGTTCGGGTGGTTTATATATAGAATAACAGATATCCGGGAGTGAGATACAGACTGGAATCGAATCGAGGGGTTCGGGTGGTTTATATATAGAATAACAGATACCCGGGAGTGAGTTACAGACTGGAATCGAATCGAGGGGTTCGGGTGGTTTATATATAGAATAACAGATACCCGGGAGTGAGTTACAGACTGGAATGTAATCGAGGGGTTCGGGGGGGGTTTATATATAGAATAACAGATATCCAGGAGTGAGTTACAGACTGGAATCGAATCGAGGGGTTCGGGGTGGTTTATATATAGAATAACAGATACCCAGGAGTGAGTTACAGACTGGAATCGAATCGAGGGGTTCGGGTGGTTTATATATAGAATAACAGATACCCGGGAGTGAGTTACAGACTGGAATCGAATCGAGGGGTTCAGGGGTTTATATATAAAATAACAGATACTCGGGAGTGAGTTACAGACTGGAATCTAATCGAGTGGTTCGGGGGGGTTTATATGTAGAATAACAGATACCCGGGAGTGAGTTACAGACTGGAATCGAATCAAGGGGTTCAGGGGGGTTTATATATAGAATAACAGATACCCGGGAGTGAGTTACAGACTGGAATCGAATCGAGGGGTTCGGGGGGGTTTATATATAGAATAACAGATACCCGGGAGTGAGTTACAGACTGGAATCGAACCGAGGGGTTCGGGGGGGGTTTATATATAGAATAACAGATATCCAGGAGTGAGTTACAGACTGGAATCGAAGCGAGGGGTTCGGGGTGGTTTATATATAGAATAACAGATACCCGGGAGTGAGTTACAGACTGGAATCGAATCGAGGGGTTCGGGTGGTTTATACATAGAATAACAGATACCCGGGAGTGAGTTACAGACTGGAATCGAATCGAGGGGTTCAGGGGTTTATATATAAAATAACAGATACTCGGGAGTGAGTTACAGACTGGAATCTAATCGAGGGGTTCGGGGGGGTTTATATGTAGAATAACAGATACCCGGGAGTGAGTTACAGACTGGAATCGAATCGAGGGGTTCAGGGGTTTATATATAAAATAACAGATACTCGGGAGTGAGTTACAGACTGGAATCGATTCAAGGGGTTCGGGTGGTTTATATATAGAATAACAGATATCCGGGAATGAGTTATAGCATGGAATCTAATCGAGGATTTGTGGGGGTTCACATATAGAATAACAGATACCTGGGAGTGAGTTCCAGACTGGAATCGAATCGAGGGGTTCGGATGATTTATATTTTGACTATCTATGACTACATATCAAAAATACTTGGTTGGTTGTGAAGCACTCTGGAATGTTCTGATGAAAGGTGCTATATTAATAAAAGTCTTTCCATGTCAGTAGGGAGCAATATGACAGGAAATCAGCTGGTATTTTCATGTGCTTTATCCCAGGTTCCAAGGATTTGAGAGCAGCTGAGATTTTAAATTGAATTCAGCCTCTAACAACCTGAATACAGATGATTTATCAAGCGGAGACACAAACTGGTCAGTGGACTATAGGCCTGTAAGTGAGAACAATGCAAGCCCCTTAGTTCGAGGACAATCTGAATAACCCATTGTAGGAATCCAGGCCCAGCCCAGCAATCACTGACAACCCCTACACATCACAAATATTAGCAAAACATCCAGCAAATCAGCAGTGTGAGACTGTCGGCAGCCCCCAGGCAACAATTTGTGTCTATATTACAGACACAATCAAAAGCTGTAAACTGCTCTACAGGGAGCACATGAGGCAATGATGCGTCCACTCCCTGTGACAATTAGCTTACCAATAAGTCTACATTCACACATGATAGCACAGTCACTTGGCCGAGGTACCAGGACAGGGTTGCCAGCTCGGGTTGGGCCTATTCCCTGGAGGTTTTGTCACACTGCCCCAATCTCGTGCGTCGGGCCCGACGCTGGGAGGATTTCCAGGCCTCGACCCCCCCCTGCTCTGCGTCTGCACCCCGTGAACGCAAATTCTCTGACTGGATCTGGGGCGGCGAGATCAGTCCCCAGTCAGTGGGGTGACGGGGCGATACCGGGTGTCAGGAGCTGCCTGCAGACTGCGGTTATCAAAGGCAAAAGGCAGCCATGTTGGGGCCTTGCAGAAGTGAGGAGGAGGCAGCACCTGGGAAGGCCAGCAGCCTCACTATGCTGGGAAATGGCCAAACAGCCAACTGAAAGGTACTGCACTCTGCAGTTCAGGGAAAGTTCAGAGGAGGTTCACTAGGATGATTCCTGGGATGATGGGGTTTTCTTATGAGGAACTATACCAGCTGGAGTCTAGAAGAATGAGAGGTGATCTTATTGAAACATATAGGATTCTGAGGGGGCTTGACAGGGTAGATGCTGAGAGAATCACTGGCGCTGGCACTTTGCTGTCACTGGGCCAAAATCCCTGGAACTCCCTCCCTAACAGCACTGTGGGTGTACCTACACCACAGGGACCGCAGCGGTTCAAGAAGGCAGCTCACCACCACCTTCTCAAGGGAAATTAGGGATGGGCAATAAATGCTGGCCTAGCCAGCGACGCCCACATCCACACACACACAGAATTTTTTCTGTCAGACAGTCAATAACCTTTGGAATTCTCTCCCCGAGAGAGAGAGCAGTGGAGGCTGGGCCATCGAATGTATTTAAGGCTGAGTTAGACAGATTTTTGATCGACAAGGGAGTTAATGGTTATATAGGGGCAGGCAGGAAAGTGGAGCTAAGGCCACAATCAGGTCAGCCATGAGCTTATTGAATGACGATGCAGGCTCAAGGGGCCAAATGGCCTACTTCTGCTCCTATTTCTAATGTTCTTAATCTGGTACAAAAAACCCTAGCGGCAAAAAAATGTTTTAACACAAAAAAAAATCACTTAACTGTTCCCTGCACTGAACCCGACTTCAATCTGCAAACTGTTCCAAGCCAAATTTGGCTCCAGCCAACCGCAAGTTCTCGATTTATAGATTTAGCCCTTCCGCTGTAATTACCTTCTCAAGCTGAAATGACTTGGTAGGCATCAGCATTTGACTTGGGGCCGACCAGGGAATTCCAAGATACCCTGGTGTCTGCTGAGTTGGCCAGTTACATTACAGAGGCTCAGGCCCACATCCCTCAAGTGGGCTCCCAGCCCCTATCCAGGGCCACGTGGACACTGATACAAGGCAGTGCAAGGCAAGCTTGGGACCAGTGCCAGCGTGTATTTCCTTACACAAAGGATGATTAACAACTGGGTGACATTGCCAGGAAAGCAATGAGCTGGGAAGATAATAGGATTGGGTAGTGTATAAGGTGTTATGGGTACAAAGATCCTTCTTCAACCAGGCCTTAGCTTCAGAAGCTGGAGATCTATCTGCTTTTGCATCCTTCACTCACTGTAAGGAGGGGAGTCTCAGGAAAGTGGGTAAAAGCCGATTCATCACAGACCTCTCATTGAGATTCCTTGACAGAGCTCCCTCCCGTCAACTCCAGTTTGTTTAGACGGGCGGTGGGGTAGGTAAGGGGCGACCTCCACTGTGCTGGCGAGGAGCTGTAGTTACTGAACACATTTGGCCACCTTTGCCCAAGAGGTCATGCCCGGTTACACGCCCAGATTTCTGAGCAGGTACAATCGGAGGGCGATGCTCCTCCTCCACCCCTTGCAAAGCCAACTTGCAAGTCAGGGAATCCACACCTGTAAATGCAGTTTTCCCCTCCAACCCCCACCCCCCGGGGAAATTTTAGCCTAACTTGCCCATCGGGAAACGGGAGGGATTAGGGGTAACCCTGCCCTGACATCCTGCTCAATATTAGCCTCAAATGCAAAACTGCCGTTCCACCTGACTGTCCAGTTTGCGGACGTCAGTGTTAGGCTAAAATTACTCTCCCACGTCCGTGCTGCTTGATGTCCGCGGCGCACTGGGTATTCCCCCTCGCCCCGAGGCAGAAGATCATGAGTTCGAGTCCCACTCCAGAGGCATAAACACAACATCTGGGCTGATGTTCCATTGCCAGTACTGAGGGGGTGCTGCACTGTCAGGGATGCCGCCTCTCAGATGAGGCGTTAAACCGAGATCGCGGCTGCCCTCTCAAGTGGACGGAAGAAAAAAAAATCCTGTGTGCGTTATTTCGAAAAGGTGTGGTGGAGCTCTCTCTGCTCGTCCCGGCCAATACTCATTCCTCAACTAACTCCGCTAAAAATACAGACGATCTTGTTAAGTATCTCGTTGCTTGTTTGTGGGAGCTTGCTGTGCGCAAGCTGACAGCTGCATTTCCTACATTACAATGGTGGCTACAGTTCAAAAGCACTTCATCGTAAAAGATTTTGGGGTGTCCTAAGATTGTGTGAGGCACTGCATAAACGCAAGTCGAGGTTGCTGAATCCCTGCCATCTATAAATGAAAAGACCAACATAAAGTCTTAACGAAGATGGCGTCTCTACTTTTGAGGGAACCAGGTTTATGGATTGGCCTCGATTCACTAAATGAACATTGAGAATTCACAGACGTTTCCTCAGAGTTTCTCTCTTTTTTTCATTTCTCCTTATCTCGGTCTATTTCTCCACTGTCTCGCTCCTTATCTCTCTGGGCCACTAAGCTCTTTTCCATCTGGAGTGGCCTCCTGTCTTGTTCGTGGTTTCTGTTTAGGGATTGTCTCCCAGAATCTGCCCCCACCTCCTTTCGATTCCCAGACCCCGAGCAGCTCTGATCAGGGTGACATGTGCCGGATCCAAAGATCGCCACTCCCCAGTGAGCTAGCCAGCTGGAGAGCTGCTCACTGACCCTGTCCCTCGTGCGGCCGCTGTTTAACAGTGAAGGCAGTCTGATGGGGGAGGGGGTTATTGGTGAGCAGCCTCTGTAACTGCTGCTGACCTCCATCAATTCATCACCCCCCCCTGCCCCCAAGTGGGTCGTATTTCTCTCTCTCTCTCAGTCTGCCTTTTGTGTGTGTGTGCTGCTCTCTCCCCCTCATAATCATCCACTCTGTTTTGCTTCTGTGTCCTTGTCTGTGCGTGTCTGTCTTTGTGTGTGTGTTTGGCTATGTGTGTCTATCATTGTGCATGTGTTTGTCTGTGTGCGTGTGTGTGTCTGTGTGTGCGCGCGTGTGTGTGTGTGTCTGTGTGTGTGTGTTTGTCTGTGTGTGTGTTTGTCTGTGTGTGTGTGTGTGCGCGCGTGTGTGTGTGTGTCTGTGTGTGTGTGTTTGTCTGTGTGCGCGTGTGTGTGTGTCTGTGTGCGCGCGCGTGTGTGTGTCTGTGTGTGTGTGTTTGTCTGTGTGCGTGTGTGTGTGTCTGTGTGTGCGCGTGTGTGTGTGTGTGTGTCTGTGTGTTTGTGTGTGCGCGCGTGTGTGTTTGTCTGTGTGTGTGTGTTTGTCTGTGTGTCTGTGTGTGCACGTGTGTGTGTGTGTGTGTGTCTGTGTGTGCACGTGTGTGTGTGTCTGTGTGTGTGTTTGTCTGTGTGTGTGTGTTTGTGTGTGTGTGTTTGTCTGTGTGTGTGTCTGTGTGTGTGTGTTTGTGTGCGTGTGTGTGTCTGTGTGTGCGTGTGTGTCTGTGTGTGTCTGTGTGTGTTTGTGTGTCTGTGTGTGCGCGTGTGTGTGTGTCTGTGTGTGCGTATGTGTGTGTGTGTGTCTGTGTGTGTGTGTTTGTCTGTGTGCGTGTGTGTGCCTCTGTGTGCGCGTGTGTGTGTGTCTGTGTGTGTGTGTTTGTCTGTGTGTGCACGTCTGTGTGTGCACGTCTGTGTGTGTGTCTGTGTGTGTGTGTTTGTCTCTGTGTGTGTGTGTGTGTGTGTGTTTGTCTCTGTGTGCGTGTGTGTGTGTGTTTGGCTGTGAGTGTTTGTCTGTGTGTATGTGTGTTTGACTGTGAGTGTGTGTTTGGCTGTGAGTGTGTGTGTGTGTTTGGCTGTGAGTGTTTGTCTGTGTGTATGTGTGTTTAACTGTGAGTGTGTGTGTCTCTCACTTTCTCTGCGTCTTTCTGTATCTCCTGTCTCTGTGAGCCTTTATCTCTTTTTCTCTACCTCAGTGTTTTGCCTATCGCTACGCCTACCTCTATCACTCCTTTATTTCTCTTTGTCTTTCTGTGTCTCTCTCTTCCTCTCTATGAACTTTTGCCTCTCATTGTGTTTCTACCTCTATCCCCCTTTGTCTCTCTGACCCCTGGCATTTCTATATGTCTGCCACTGTCTCTCTCTCTCTCCTTTGTGTCTATTCCCTATAACTCCCTTCATCTCTCCCTCTGTGCCTGTCTGTCTCTCTCTCTCTCTCTCTCTCTCTTCCCATCTCTGTGAACACTTGTCTCTGTTTCTCTGCCTCTGTCACTCTCTCCAATTTGTCTCTGCCTCTCCTGTTTGTGTCACTCACTGTCTTTCTATCTCTTTCTATTTCTGCCTCTCCATTGGTTGCTCCACCCTCCATCTCTGTGAACCCCTCCTTTTTTGACTCTGACTTTCTCTCCCTAGCAACTCCCTGTCCCTGTTTCTGCGGCCGGCTGTCTTCCCCTCCCTCTCCCCTTTGCGTCTCGGTCATTTTCCCTCTGTCTCCCTCCGTCACCCCCTCAGTGTGTTAAGTGTCTCTCTCTCACTCTCTCTTTAACTGGCCTAATAATTCTCAATGTTTATCCGCACTCCCTTGGAATTGGTAACCAGTCTGCGTTAACCCTTTCCTGCCAACATGTTTACTGAGATCACTCTCCATTATGATGCCGTTTCCTATACCCGTCTCTGCTGTGTCTTGCGCGTTGATTCCACAACCTGCTGGATATCTCTGTTTGAACTTTATCGAACGCCTGAGGTATTTGGTCTGCCTCGTTCACCCACGGAATGGCAGGCTCAACGATCCCCTGATTTCTCTCAGGTTCCAGGCTGCCCGTGTTTTTGTTCTCCCTGTCACATGAGCCGCGAGGGAATTCTCTCCCAAAATTTAAATCCTACGATGTGGTAGATGGGGTTGCCAACTCCTCCAGGGTTGCCCTGGGGTCTCCAGGGATCAAAGCTTAATTTCCCAGGAGACGGCTGTGAGCAACTCCAAAATGTTTTCTCATGTTCTTTGAAGGCTTCTGGTGATTGGGTCTAGAAATGGGGAAAAGAGGTTGTTTGTTTGGCCTGGGCGGCTGGAGTCCAGGTGTCATTTGGCGAAACCTCCAGGAAAATGTCCAACCAGAGTTGCCAACGGGTAGATGTAGCAACTGGAGACTCTGCCTGACAAGGCACAGTGGGTACTGAATGGTGTACAGCAGGGACATCCCAGCTCCGATCCCTGGTTTGATGGCAGTATAGGTGTTGGGAGGAACTCTACAGTTGGGTTAACCACACCCAGGCCAGGGGAGTGGTGGGTAAGGTACGCGTGGAGTCATCAAATTCCTCCTCTCCCGAAACTACTCAGTGACCAACCAACAGTCCCCCTCCCAAAAGCCCCCCTCCCAACCGCCCCCCTCCCAACCGCCCCCCTCCCAACAGCCCCCCACTCCCAACCGCCCCCCTCCCAACAGCCCCCCTCCCAACAGTCCCCCTCCCAACAGCCCCCCTCCCAACAGTCCCCCTCCCAACAGCCCCCCTCCCAACCGCCCCCCTCCCAACCGCCCCCCTCCCAACAGTCTCCCTCCCAACAGCCCCCCTCCCAACCGCCCCCCTCCCAACAGCCCCCCTCCCAACAGCCCCCCTCCCAACAGTCCCCCTCCCAACAGCCCCCCTCCCAAAGTCCCCCTCCCAACAGCCCCCTCCCAACCGCCCCCCTCCCAATAGCCCCCCTCCCAACAGTCCCCCTCCCAACAGCCCCCCTCACAACAGCCCCCCTCACAACCCCCCCCCCACCGCCACCACCTCAACCTCATTACCAGAAAAACATTTTCCAATGTCTGTGATTCTGTGAAGGGCAGTGCTGGAAAAGGATGACTTTGGCAGTGATGCCACTTGTAGTTACATACAAATTAGGAGCAGGAGTAGGCCATTCGGCCCTTCAAGCCTGCACCACAGGTCAATAAGATCATGGCTGATCTGATTGTGGCCTCAACTCCACTTTCCGCCTACCCCCCAATAACCTTTGACTCCCTTGTTAGTCAAGAATGTATCTACCTTTGAAAGATATTCAATGAGATGCGGTTGAATAGCTCACTGATGCTGACTGACTGCCTCACACGAGGACAGAAAGTAACCCGTGTCAGCCTGGGCGAAGCCAATCTTGCTAGTTGGCGACAGGGCAGAACTCAGCACCAACTCTCATCCATAAGCCCTGCTGCCCCCCTCCCGTCTCCTGATGCATACCAAGTCCCGTTCGCCCTCCCTGCACTCGCTGACCTACAGTGGCTCCTGGCCGATTGTAAAATCTCATCCTTGTTTTCAAATCCTCCACGGCCTCACCTCTCCCTGTCTCTGTAACCTCCTCCAGCCCCACAACCCTCCGGGATCACTGCACTCCTTCCAATTCTGGCCTCTTGAGCATCCCCGGCTTTAATCATTTCATCCACTGGTGACCATGGCCTTCAGCTGCCTAGGCCCTGAGCTGTGGAATTCCCCCCGCCACCCCACCCGAACCTCTCCACCTCTCCCTCTTCCTTTCAAACTCACCTCTTTGACCATGATTTTGGCTCTAAGTCCTAATATCTCCTTATGTGGCTCAGTGTCAAATTTTGTTTAATAACACTCCTGCGACCATCCTGGGATGCTTGGGTTTTAAGCCAATAAAGGCGCCATATAAATGCAAGTTGCTTTTGCTCAGAGAGACGCGATATGGAAAATTAAAATGTCACAATGGGTGTAGGAAGGGGTTAATCAATGTTTAACCCATGCTGTACCAGGGTTGGCAGAATTCAAAGCTGCCTGTTCAAACTGGCACAATGTCCCACCCCCACCCCCAGCAGTGACACCTCTCTCCCTGCAGGAATCTCATCCAACACAAGGAAACAAGTAAACAGCCAGCACTGACATTCCAAACTAAAAACAGAAAATGCTGCAAACACTCAGCAGGGCAGGCTGAACAGAACAGACAAGATAACACTTCCTGTGAGGACCCTTTGTCACAACTGGAAGATTTTATTGATGAGTGTTTTTAAAAAGGAACTGGGCAAAACGAAGTGGGAGGGAAAACAGGCACCCACACAGACATACAGTCACCCACACATACAGGCATACAGTCACTCACACACACAGACATACAGTCACTCAGCCACTCACACACACACAGACATACAGTCACTCACCCACACAGACATACAGTCACTCACACACAGACATACAGTCACTCGCACACACAGACACACACACACACACAGACATACAGTCACTCACCCATACAGACATACAGTCACTCGCACACACAGACCTACAGTCACTCACCCACACAGCCACACACACACACACATAGACATACAGTCACACACACACAGACATACAGTCACTCACACACACAGACATACAGTTGCTCGCACACACAGACATACAGTTACTCACCCACACAGCCACACACCCACACAGACATACAGACACTCACCTACACAGCCATACACCCACACAGACATACAGTCACTCACCCACACAGCCACACAGTCACTCACCCACACAGCCACCCACCCACACAGCCACACAGTCACTCACCCACAGAGCCACACACCCACAAAGACATAGTCACTTACCCACACAGCCACACAGTCACTCACCCACACAGTCACTCACCCACACAGCCACCCACCCACACAGCCACACAGTCACTCACCCACAGAGCCACACACCCACAAAGACATAGTCACTCACCCACACAGCCACAAAAACATACAGTCACACACCCACACAGCTACACACCCACAAAGACATACAGTCACACACCCACACAGCCACACAGTCACTCACCCACACAGCCACACACCCACACAGACATACAGCCACTCACCCACACACACACACACAGGTCCTTCAAGCCTGCTCTGCCATTCACCATTCATGACTGATCTTTTACCTCAGCTACCCTCACTATAGCCATATTCCTTGATTTCCTTAGTACCCAAAAATCTACCCACTGATGACTTGGATACACTCAACGACTGAGCAACCACAGCTCTCTAGGGTTGAGAATTCCAAAGGTTCACAACCTGTTTGAGTACGGTTGCCAACCCTCCAGGCTTGGCCTGTAGTCTCTGGGAAGTGAAGATCAATCTCCAGGACACTGCCGTGTGCAACCCTGGAGAAAAATCATCCGGACATTCAAAAAAATTGGTTGTTATCGGTCATTTTCTTTGAACATTTCTCTTTAACAGATATAAAAATATTGAAAATAGGGGGGAAAAGGACTGTTTGACTGACAGTCAAGCATCATCCAATTGGGTAATGAGTCTTTTTGCTTTCCAACTGGCGTAGGAAGGCCGTACGTCACAAGGATGGACATGTTGGCTGACTAATGACTGGAGTGTGGGGGTGAGTCATGTGATGGAACCTCCAGGAATACATTTAATCATAGCTGGCAACTCTAAGCCACACAGACGGCCACAGACACTCAGATGCTCAGAGATACAGTCACACATGCACAAACATTCACTCACATGCACACAGCCACATACATGCACAACCAAATATAGACAGACAGACACACACACACACAGTCATATACCGCTCAGGCACACACACAAAGCCCCACACACACATGCAACCACAGGCACTCACATGCACACACACACACACACACACACACACACACAGTCACACAAGCACAGACATACATTCATACACGCATGTGTACACATGCGCACACACATGCACATGCACGCACACACGCATACATGCACGCACATGCACACACACACACACACACGCACGTACACACACGTGCATATCTATTGGAAATATAACAAGCAGCAAAATACTTAAGTGGAAAATAGATGATGCTTTAAATGACAAGTGATATTGGCAGAAGACAATAGCAGGTAGATGAGAAAAATGTTTATGAAATACAGAATGTGAGAATAAATGAGGCAACGAGGAAACTAAAATCAGAAACATGAGATAATGGCGGAGGGGAGGCTGATGGGGGTAGAGAGAGTTTCTCACCAGGAGAATCCCTAACCTTTCCCCACCCTGGGAACACCAGCATCCTCATCTCCACAGAATTCCCCTGTTCAATTTAAGGTTTCGTCTGAAAGACAGTATCTGCGGCAGTGCGGCACTCCCTCAATACCACAATGAGGCATCAGCCATGGTTATGGACTTGAACTTGTGAACTCTGACTCAAGAAATGAAACTGGCCACCCACCCGCACACCCCTGCTCATGCATTCCTCCCCCCCGCCTCCCCACCCCCCAACCGCCACGAAGGCACTGTCTGACACAGGGAAGAAATAAACAGGCAGCTGAACTTTTATTTTTATTCTTTCATGGTATGTGAGCATCTCTGGCTGGGCCAGCATTTATCACCCATCCCTAATTTCCCTTGAGAAGGTGGTGGTGAGCTGCCTTCTTGAACCGCTGCAGCCCATGTGGTGTAGGTACACCCACAGTGCTGTTAGGGAGGGAGTTCCAGGATTTTGACCCAGCGACAGTGAAGGAACGGCCGATATATTTCCAAGTCAGGATGGTGAGTGGCTTGGAGGGGAACTTGCAGGTGGTGATGTTCCCATGCATCTGTTGCCCTTGTCCTTCTAGATGATAGTGGTTGTGGGCTTGGAAGGTGTTGCCTAAGGAGCCTTGCTGCAGTGCATTTTGTAGATGGCACACATTGCTGCCACTGTGCGTCGGTGGTGGAGTGAATGTTGAAGGTGGTGGATGTGATGCCGATCAAGCGGGCTGCTTTGTCCTGGATGGTGTCGAGCTTCTTGACTGTTGTTGGAGCTGCATTCATCAAGTGGGGAGTATTCCATCACACTCCTGACTTGTGCCTTGTAGATGGTGGACAGGCTTTGGGGAGTCAGGAGGTGAGTTACTCACTGCGGGATTCCTAGCGTCTGACCTGCTCTTGTAGCCACAGTGTTTATATAGTTAGTCCAGTTCCGTTTCTGGTCAATGGTAACCCCCAGGATGTTGATAGTGGGGGATTCAGTGATAGCAATGCCATTGAATGTCAATGGGGCAATGGTTTGATTCTCTTTTGTTGGACCAATGGGTACCTAAGGGTGGGCAATAAATGCCCGCTTTGCCAGTGGCGCCCACATACTAAGAGTCATATTGTTAAAGCTACATCAGAGAAGGGTCAGCCTCTTCTGGAGAATTTGAAGGCGGGGGTGGGGGGGTAGCTGAGCCAATAAATGGACACTATAACAGAATATTCCACTCAAGGCCACAAAATTGGTCAATTGCTTAAAAAGTGGAAGAAAAAAAAAAATCAATGGGCTGTGTTAAAAAGCCCTGAAAAAGCTGACTGCAGATGCTTAATACCCAACCGCAATGTAAACATTGCCTCTCTGTGCAAGCGGTTCACGGTAATCAGCCCTCCGCCACTAAAACTCAAACAAGCAATCAGCCCGAGCTGATTGTAAATGACTTTCAATTTGATAGGACATTGACTATGTTATTGACTTCAGCAAGCCTGCTCATTACAAACCGCTGGCTTAAATATCCGGCAATAATCTTTCCCCCCACGTAGCAGAAATGTCTAGCTCGTGCTAAAAGCCTAACTGGGGTCCGTTTGTTAAGAGGTGCATTTACATAGCACCTTCCGTGACTCCAGCGCATCCCAAAGTGCTTCACAACCCAATGCAATGCTTCTGAAGCAGAATCAGTGCGATAGTGTAGGAAATTTGTACACAGCAAGCTCCCACAGTGAGATAATCTGTTTTAGTGATGTAGGCGGAGGACACGGGGAGAGCCCCAACTGAACCATGCCACAGATCTTATACGTCCACCCGAGGGAGCAGATGGAGCCTTGATTTAACATTTCATCTGAAAGACGGCACTTCCAACAATGCAGCACCCCCTGCAGTGCTGCAGCGCTCTCCCTCACAGCAAAGGTGGTTACACATTGCATGTATCTTATTTACTGAGTAAACCTCTGGGATGTGCAGGAGGCATGGAAGATGCTGCAATTTTTGCAAACTATTTTTTGAGACGAGGGTGAGTCAGAGCTCAATTGCCACTTTGATGAAGAGCGCAAGGCAGGTTGCTGATTCGCTACCACTCAGTTCCGGCTCCTATCAAAGGCCAATATCACCCCTTTGATGTTTCCAAGGCAACGAGACATGGGTGGTAGAAACAGCATTCTCAGCGGAGCTACATTCCAAAACAACAAAATGAAACAGAGAGTATTTGCAAACTGTTTTGACTACACGCTCCTCCTAGTAACCTTCTCTACCCAAAGCACATCAGAAATCTACTTGGCCAGATTTTCTGACCATTTTGAAGGCGCCTTTGATCATTGTTTCAGCTCCCCTGCTGCTGAAACCCTCATCCATGCCTTCGTTCCCTCTAGACTTGACCATTCCATCCACAAATTGCGCTGCACGAATTCACCAAGGCTCCTTCGACAGCACCTTCCAAACCCACGACCGCTACCGTCTAGAGGGACAAGGGCAGCAGATGGATGGGGAACACCACCACCTGGAAGTTCCCCTCCAAGTCACTCACCATCCTGACTTGGAAATATATCAGCCGTTCCTTCACTGTCGCTGAGTCAAAACCCTGGAACTCCCTCCCTAACAGCACTGTTGGGTGTACCTACACCACATGGGCTGCAGCGGTTCAAGAAGGCGGCTCACCACCACCTTCTCAAGGGCAATTAGGGATAGGCAATAAATGATGGCCCAGCCAGCGACGCCCACATCCCGTGAATGAATTTGAAACATTCCAACGCACTCCAGGCTGGTCTCCCCCACTCTACCCTCCGTAAACTTGAAGTCATTCAAACCTCCGCTGCCAGTGCCCTATCGCACACCAAATCACTCCCCATATCACCTCTGTCCTCCCTGAATGACGTTGGGCTCCCCGGTCCCACCAGCGCCGATATTTAAATTCTCATCCTTGTTTTTGAATCCCTCTGTGACCTCGCTCCCTCCCTATCTCTGTGAAATCTCCTCCAGCCCCACAACCCTCCCAGATCTCTGCATTCCTTCAATTCTGGCTTCTTCA